>NC_051391.1:37151687-37154187 GCF_015228065.2 Penaeus monodon
ATCATTTAGTATTATCATTATTATTCTAATTATCATTGTTATCATTACTATTACCATTATCATTATCATTATTATCATCATCATCATTATACTTCTAGTTTCATTATCATTATCATCATTATTATTTTCTCATTATTATCATTACCATCATTATTATTGTCATTACTGTTATTGTTGTTTTATTGTTATTTTCATCATATGTGCATCGTCATGTTGTGGACAGTAGTGATAATATAATGATAGTTTTGATAACAGTACTGATAGTAGTAATGATATAATTATACCCGTAATTAGTATCACCATCACACGTTATCCCAATATAACTGCCTTTACTACCACTACCCCAGCTGCTACTACTAGTTCAGCTGCTGGGTTTCATGCCACTTTTGCTACCACCACAGTAATTGCACCCATCATCGTTAAGGCCTATAATTAGTCTTCTTTTCCGTCTACACCGGAACCTCTTGTATTACTGCAAATTAGTTCCATAGAAAGCTTGAGGCATTAAAAGAAGTATGGTATCACCACGTAAATGGCTAATGCTAAAGTGACAACCAATAACTTTTAAAATCGTTTGGTAAACTGCTTTGTTGGTTGTGAGATTATATATTTCCTTATGGTGTTTTGTCTATATCTGGGACGCATCCTTGTTCAAGCGATATCAGTGCATTTCATTTTTAGGGCTACGATTATCATAATCAGCTTGTGAGAGAGAAAGAAAGACGGAAGGGGAGAGAGAGAGAGAGGAGAGGAGAGAGAGAGAGAGAGAGAGAGAGAGAGAGAGAGAGAGAGAGAGAGAGAGAGAGAGAGAGAGAAAGAGAGAGAGAGGCTGATATACAAATAGATGCTCCTATTGTGAACGTGTCTGTATGTGTGATGCGTCTGTGTGTGGTTATGTGAGTGTTTATATTTGTTTTTCTTTTCCCGGGTAACACGCAAAAGATTTTTATGCATTTATACATTCCATCCAGTCTACCAGGCTGCCAGTCAAGATTAACAGCTGCCTGAAACCTGCCATCACAATGACTAAAGCTTTAAAAGATTTGAATACTCCACAATACGTATAATGACCCACGTTAATTGAAGCCAATTATACACCCTCTTTCTCACATTAGTAAAACCTATACAACGCCAATCTTGACCTCAAACGGCGTGTGATGTCAGGTCTCACTAATGACCCTCTTGAGTTTTACTAATGCTCTTTGCGCTGAAGTTCAACTGCCTTGTATGCAGGTGTTAGACGGGCTTTTAATTTTAACAATGCTACTTACGGCTAGTGTGTTGTAAAGGGAGGGGGAAGATTACCGGCTTGTATTTGTTGCGATATTTGTTAAATATTGAAATGTAGTATGAATTACTTTGTATTCAGTATTTAAAAAATGCGTGAGTTCCGCTGCTGCTTGTGTTGTCAAAAAAGGATGTATGAATAAAGCGGATTGTATATGTAAGACAAAATTGTATGGTGTTTCATATGTTGTAAAAGAAACTGCCCCCCCCCCAAAAAAAAAAAAAAAAAAAAAAAAAAAATATATATATATATATATATATATATATATATGCATATATATATATATATATATATATATATATATATAATATATATATATATATATATATATATATATATATATATATATTTACGAAACAATTTTTTTACGTGAAGAAGAAATTCAGGGAAAAGTAATGCGCCCGCGATTTCCTTTGTTATGGTGGTTTTATTTGTTATGGTTCGTTAAACTTTATTTCGTTTGTTTACCTTTATTTGTATTATCTCCACCCATGTTTTTCACTCGAGTCCCAGTGAAAATTTGTATATTATGTCTGCAGTTACCTGTTTACGTAGAATATGTACTCACTACCATGTGTATGTATGTCGCGACAGAAAAAACTACCATACACGTTTATCGCTTTGTTGTTTTTCTTATCATTTGTTATAGTTATTTATATCATTATCATTGATATGTACATATATATATATATATATATATATATATATATATATATATATATATGTATATATATATGTTTTATTTATATATATAAATATATATATATATATATATATATATATATATATATATATATATGATTTGAATATAGTCATCTTTATCAATATTATTACTATTGTTGTTATGAATGATATATCCATTATCACCATTATTGTTATTATTATCACTATCATTATCAATATTCATTTTTCATTATCGTGTCGTGGGTGGGTCGTCGTGCGTCGCGTCCGTCTTGCCCCGTCGTCCGTCGCCGTTCCCTCACTTTCTCACCTTCATTCTCTCATCATCATCACATCATACATCATCATTCATCCACCATCATCATCATCATCATCATCATCATCATCATCACCATCATCATCATCATCATCATCATCATCATCATCATCATCATCATCATCATCATCATCATCATCATCATTATTAGTTTGTTGCGTAAAACATTCATGTAATCACCACAATAGACTCTTTTATCAGTTGTCGAAAATCCG
>NC_051391.1:37156687-37159187 GCF_015228065.2 Penaeus monodon
AGTTGACAGAAAAAAAAATAAATGTACGAGTTATCAGGAATGCTGAAAACAAACAGACAATCGAAATGCTTTCGAAGTATGTTTAAGCAGGTTCTTTTTTAGCATTTGATTCAAAAAAAGATTAATCGGAGAGGACTACATATATGTCACCGACCCCCCACATGCACGAACGGGATGTATAGGTGGGTGGGCGAAATACCACAAATATATTTTGTTGTCTTTTCTTCCTTTAGTCTTGAGAATCGATGCCAAACTATAAATCAGGAATATAGGTATATCTTTACAAAAATATGAATGGTATGCGTGTTTATCTGGTATTTTTCTCTAAAAATACATCCCTCTCCTTGTCCTTATAAGCGACCAATAATGTGAGAAAAATACAAGGCAAATTTTGAATTTTTTCTTCCCGCGGGATCCTAAATAAATCAATAACTGCACTGTAATTGCAAGCTATATTTCAACAGAAAGCATACCTCCGAGATGCTTGCACTAATGCACATGCTATCTACATGACTGTATACAAACACACATTTAGAGTAAAATATCTCACCCATTAAGGAATGGAGCCTCGTATTTTACACGATAAGGCATTGCAGAGTACGCTTTTATTTTCATCTTTTTTATAGTCATTTCTCTCTTCATCTAATAATTTTGATAACGAATATTTATGAATGGCGAGAGTGTGTGAGACAGAAGGGGTGAGCACAAAGGGAAGGAGAGAGAGAGAGAGAGAGAGAGAGAGAGAGAGAGAGAGAGAGAGAGAGAGAGAGAGAGAGAGAGAGCAGTGACAGAGACAGACAGCTTCAGACAAATTAATAAATACACATACCAACCAAAAAAAAAAAAAATACATCAGCCAATAACCAAGTCACCCCCACGTTAAAATCTACACTAACCAACGTCTGTCACATTCTCCCTTCTCAGCCGCTGTAACTCCGTCCACACTTCCCTCTCCCGTTCAGAATGAGTGCGAAATGAGGCCAGAGGCAGGAGGAAACTACGCGAGGACGAGTGCAAGACCGCGTGAGAGGGGAGGAGGTGCATGTTTTCCTTCTGTTTGCGTTTGTGTGTCGGGCTTGGCTCGGGCTCGGAGGAAAGTGCAGGCCTTGGGGTGAGTTTGTGTGTATGAGTTTATATATATGTATATATATATATATATATATATATATATATATATATATATGTATATATATACACACACACACATACACACACATATACATACATGCGTAAAAATATATATATATATATATATATATATATATATATATATATATATATATGTATATATATATATATATATATATATATATATATATATATATATATATATATATATATACATGTATATGTCCTGTGTGTGTGTGTGTGTGTGTGTGTGTAGGGGGGGAGACAACACACACACACACACCACACACACACACACACACACACACACACACACACACACACACACACACACACACACACACACACACACACACACACACACACACACACATATATATATATATATATATATATATATATATATGTGTGTGTGTGTGTGTGTGTGTTGTCTTCCTCCTTTCCACCCTCCTTTCCTCTCCTTTCCTCTCTCTCTCCCTCCTTCCCTCTCTCCTTCCCCTCCTCTCTACCTCTGAGCGTGGGAGGCTGGTATATATAGTTCGAATTTTCCGCACTCCAAGATGTTCTCTCGCATAGCAAAATACCTTTTCTTTTCCTCCTTTTTCCTCCAAGATTTAAGAGTGTCGGTGGCGAAGGAAGGAAACTTGATTTGGAAATGAGTCGGCTTCATGTCAGTGTACCAGGAAGTGACATGAGTTTAACATGACGGCGTTTCATGATCTTGATTAATAGTCACTAGCGACCGGGTTTTATGATAGTTTGGCCAAATCGGATTTTCCTAAGCTGAGTTTTTTTTTAGGATGTAGTGGTTATTTACGTATATTAATAAACGTTCACTTATTCATATATGTTCTTCAGTTTTGTTTACTTAGTTTACAACATTCTTATTTACCTTATAATTTGCATACTTACAATATTTGTACTTACTTTACTGTTCATATAAATAATTCTACTACTTGCTTACTGGTTTACAATTTTTTACTTCTTTTACATAATGGATATTTATATGCTTCGTAACTTCACAGTATATCTACTTATTTGACGACAAGTCTGTTTATTCATTTAACAGTTATTCCTTCACCGCCTATTTTAGTTAAATGCGCAAGCGTAATTTGTATTACGTAGAAACACGACTAACACATCTTGAATGTAATAAGTACTTGTTTTCTGGCAAGTTGGATTAAGCAAAATGGTCCTTTGTTAAATAAATGAAAGGTCTTTATCACTCGGCATAAGACAATTTATTGTTTGAATAGTATTCTACGTTTTAGAATTACCGTTCAGAATCTCAAGGTTGAATAGTTGAATACCGGTAAAGGTATTTCGCGTTACACGCATATCGGCTCTTGACAAAATGAAGAAATCTGCACTA
>NC_051391.1:37171687-37174187 GCF_015228065.2 Penaeus monodon
TCCCTCTCCCCTCTCCCTCTCTGTCCCTTGTCTCGCAGCCTCGCTATCTCTATGTTGGTCTCTCTCTCTCTCTCTCTCTCTCTCTCTCTCTCTCTCTCTCTCTCTCTCTCTCTCTCTCTCTCTCTCTCTCTCTCTCTCTCTCTCTCTCTCTCTGTTTGTTGGTCAGTCAGTCAGTCAGTCAGTCAGTCAGTCAGTCAGAGTCTTTCTTATCCTTGCCTCTGTTCTCTCTCTTTCTCCTCACAATCGCCCCTCTCTATTATCTCTCTTTCTCCGCCCTACCCCTGTCTGTGTCACTCTCCCATGCCCCTCCCCCATCTTCCATTGCTTGGCCCCCCTCCCCTCCTCTCCCTCTCCCTCCTTCTCCCCTCTCCCCCTTACCCCTCACCCCCTTTCCCCTCTCCCCCTCTTCGCCCTCCCCCTCCCCCTCCCTCCCACCCCCTCGACCTCCCTTGAGGCTGACCCTCCGGTGACAAGGAACTCCATCCGCTCGAGGGGGTCAAGTGGGGTGGTGAGGGGGGTGTTAGAAGGGGGGGATGGAGGGACAAGGAAGGAGAGGGAGGGAGGGAGGTGAGGGAAGGGAGAGAGGGAGAAAGACAGAAGTAGAAAGAGAGTAAAAAAAATGGAGGCGCATGCTGGAGGGACGAAAGAGAAGGGTGAGAAAGAGATAAAGAAAAACAGAAAAGAATAGACAGACGAAGAATAGGATGATGAAAAAGAAAGAAAGAGGAAAAGAGATAAAAGAAAAATAGACAGAAAAAAAGTGTATTTCCCTGGAGGGAGGACAAACAGGCGAATAAAGGCCGGAGATATGAAAAAAGCGAAGTGAAGGAAAACAGAAAACAGAACGCATAAAGGACGGAGATTGCGAAAAATGAAAAAGAGCAAAGCGAAGGGAAACAAAAACAGAAGGAATAAAGGATGGAGATAGTCGAAGAGTGAAAGGGGGGCGATGTTGTGAGTGGTGAAGGAGAAGAGGCGGCGAGGGAGCGGGAGAGGAAGCGTAGTGGCAGGGAAGAGACGGCAAAGAGGAGGGGGGGTAGGGGGTACGGAAGGGGAGGGAAAGAGGGGGTACGGAAGGGGAGGGAAAGAGGGGGTAGGGGAGGGAGGGAAAGACGGGGTAGGGAAGGGGAGGGAAAGACGGGGTAGGGAAGGGGAGGAGAGGGAAGAAAGAGGGGGGGGAGGGTGGTAGAGGGGAAGGGTGAGGGAGGAAGAGGGTCTCGGTAGGGGGGAAGAGGGGAGAGGATGGGAGGGGGATTGAGGAAGGAGGGGAGAGTCGAGATGGCACGGAGCCACTATGGCACTGTTGTCGCTATTTTGAAGCTCGGTGCCGCTTGGAGGCATACCCGACCCTCTGCGTGGCACGCGGTACCGCCTCTTCTCTATGCCGCCTTTCGCGCCTCGTGAATTCCTCCTCCATTCTTCTTCCCCTACTTCCTCACTTTTCCCTCTTATTCTCTCCCTCCTACTTTCTTCCCCCTCCTCTGCCTTCCTCCTCCTCTTCTTCTTCCCTCTTCCTCTCCTTATCCTCCTCCTCTCCTCCTCTTCTTCTCCTCCTCCTCCTTCTCTCTTCCTCTCTTCTCTCATCTCTTCCTCTCTTCTTCTCTTCTCTCTCTTCTCTCCTCTTCCTCCCTTCTTCTACTCCTTCTTCCTTCCTCTCCCTACTCTCTTCGTTCTTCCTCTCTCCTCCTCTCCTCTCTTCTCTCCTCTTCCTATCTCCTCCTCTCTCTCCTCCCTCCTCCTCCTCCTCCTCCTCCTCCTCCTCCTCCTCCTCCTGCTCCTCCTCCTTGTTTATCCCTCTCTCTCTTCCTCCAACTTCCTCGTGGGCGTGAGGCGATGCGGTGTGGGCGCGGGAGGATGCTTCTAGACTCAATGATCATTTCTCAGTAGTGCCTTTTACATATGGGAATTATTTTTTCTTCAATTCAGGTATATTTAATCCTCGATATTTTTTTTTCTTACTGGGGGAAGAGGTGGAGGAGGGGGAGGGGGATGTGGCGGATATACATTGATATATATTGATAGTTTTCGAAATTCTGAATTTTTGAAAATAATTTTTTTTTCTAAAAATCCTCCCACATCCTATGCGGGGAGGAGAGGGTTGGGTTGGGGGGGGGGAGATATCATAATTTCTAGATAGTGTGAACCCATTGGCATATATAAACCTTTGATGGGGGTTGGGGGAGGAGGAGGAGGAGGGGAGGGGACGAAAAGCGTAGAAAAAAAAGAAAGGAAAAAAAAAAATCGTTTCCCCTTTTATTTACGGTCGCTGATGATTCACTCTTGTTTGTTAGGACTTGGGTTTATGGGGAAAGAATGAGGAGGGAGGAAGGGAAGGAGGGAGGAAGGGAGGGAGGGACAGAAGGAAGGGAGAGAGGGAGGGAAGGAAGGGAGGGTGTTAGGAGGAGGGGCATGGGAGTAAAACAGTGAAGCTGGGAGGGAGGGAAGAAAGGAGGCGGAAAATGAAAGAAGATGAAATAAGAAGATGAATAAAGAGAGGAGG
>NC_051391.1:37179187-37189187 GCF_015228065.2 Penaeus monodon
AGAAACAAAACGATTTTTAAAATGACATTGTAAATATGTGTGTATATTTGTGGCATTTTTTTTTTTCATGTGTCTATTTACTGAAAGCGAGAACAATGACCGGAATTAGAGAGGCCTCCCCTTAAATGAATAAGCATAATAGAAAAAATATAGATAAATAGGGGACAGGGGCGTGCGTCCCTAAAACACCCTAAAAAAAAAATTAAAACGAAACGCAAAAACAAACATCTGAATTAAAAAAAAAAGATAAAACACCATATAAACGAAACACCTTAAATAAACATCAACATTGAAACACCTAAAAACAAACACCCCAGATGATACACTTAAATAAAACACCTAAAAGTAAACCCCTAAAATGAAACACTTAAAAACACCCCAGATGGTACACCTTAAATGAAACACTTAAAAAGAAAACCCTAAAATGAAACACCTAAAACCCAATACTTAAAATGAAACACCTAAAACCCAATACTTAAAATGAAACACCTAAAACCCAATACTTAAAATGAAACACCTAAAACCCAATACTTAAAATGAAACACCTAAAACCCAATACTTAAAATGAAACACCTAAAACCCAATACTTAAAATGAAACACCTAAAATAAATCGTCGAAACGAAAAGCCTAAACCACACGTATACATGCATATCCGCCACAAATTTACATTAAAAAAATAATTGTTTGCATTTCTTTTTTTTTCTTTTATTTATTCATTTATTTTTTGTATATAACCGTTTCCTGTTGAGTAAAGGGATTCTAAACATGACCTCGAGTTTGGGATAAATAGGATCTCATTTGCATAGATCGAAAAAATAATAATTTTAGAGTGATATTATCGTAAAAAAAAGTCATGGTTATAAGATGTGCTGTTGATTTGGATGTAGGTGTTATTACTGTTACTATAGTCATTATTTGTAATTGTTATTATTGATATTATCAATATGTTATTGTTATTTTCATCATTATTATCATTGCTATTATTAGCATTGTTTTATTATTATTACTGTTATGGTAATCATCATCATTATTCTTACTGTTATTAGAAGTATTAGTATTAATGTTACTATTACAACTACAATTATTATTACGTGTGCAATTTGTATTATCATCATCATCATAATTATTATTATTTCTATTTCCGTTAAACTTTATTGGTTATTATTTTTTTTCATAAGTATTATTAATTATTACTTCCTATGCTATATTATTTCAAATTTATGCGATGCATATCAATCAAACAGGCAAGAATATAAGGAAAAAAGAAAAATGAAGGAAAACAGAGATAGAGAGGGAAGCGGATAGGGGGAGGGGGGGGATCACCAGGTAAGCACCCCCCCCCCCCCCCCGCGCTGGTGTTTCTGCTTCTGCTGTTCCCGGCGTAGGACGCGGTTGGAACATCTGTTGGCGGCACATGTGTCCCTCTCCGCCAACACCTGCCTGTATGCGTGGCTCCCCCCTCCCCCCCTCCTCCTCCCACCTCAGCTCGCCTCCGACCCTCACTCTTTCCGCCCTTTCGGTCTCCCTTCCCGTCCCTTCACCCTCTCCTCTCCCTTCCCGTCCCTTCCTCCTCTCCTCTCCCTTCCCGTCCCTTCACCCTCTCCTCTCCCTTCCCGTCCCTTCCTCCTCTCCTCTCCCTTCCCGTCCTTCACCCTCTCCTCTCCCTTCCCGTCCCTTCACCCTCTCCTCTCCCTTCCCGTCCCTTCCTCCTCTCCTCTCCCTTCCCGTCCCTTCCCCTCTCCTCTCCCTTCCCGTCCCTTCACCCTCTCCTCTCCCTTCCCGTCCCTTCACCCTCTCCTCTCCCTTCCCGTCCCTTCCTCCTTTCCCCTCCCAAGCCCCGTCCCCTTCACCCTTCTTGATCCTCTCCTTCCTTCCTCTTCTTTCTCCTCTTCCCCCTCCTTTCTCCTCTCCCTCTCTTCCCCCCCCTCCTCTCCCTTCTCCTTCATCCTCTTCTCCTCTCTCCTTCTCTCTCTCTCTCTCTCTCTCCCTCCCTCCCTCCCTCCCTCCCTCCCTCCCTTCATCCCACCCTCTCTTTCTCCTTCTTTCTTTCTTAACAAAAGGAAGAGATGACGGGACCAGGAAGAAAAGGAATAGAGAAGCAAGCCGATGAGAATGGAGGAAGGGAAAAATGGAAAAGTGAGGAGCAAGAAAAATAGGAAATGGAGTGAAGAAAAAAAAAACAGGAAAAGTAAAAAAAAAAGACATACAATAAAAAAATAACTACGAAGAGAAAGAGGGTGAAAAGGAAATGAAGAAGAAGAGGAGAGAGAAAATGGGAGAAGGAGGGCGCAGGAAAGAGCCCTTTGTAATGTTTGTGCGAGAGACGGCGTTATCTAATCGAGGGGGAAGGTGCTTAGTTCTCGTGTGGCGTCGGTGGTGCATAGGGGGGGGGGTTAAGGGGGAAGAGGGGGGGAGGTGCATGTTGAGGGGGGGGGAGGGGTTGTTAACGTCCTTTCTCATATTGTGGGTTTCTGGTTGTGTTTTTTTTCTATTCATTTTTTTTCTCATGTTTATTTTTCTCTTTTTCTTTTTATCTACTCATTCATTTTTTTTACTCTCTCTCTCTTTCCATTTCCCTTTCTCTTTCCCCATTTCATCTCTCTCTCTCTCTCTCTCTCTCTCTCTCTCTCTCTCTCTCTCTCTCTCCCTCCCTCCCTCCTCCCTCCTCCCTCCCTCCCTCCCTCCCTCCCTCCCTCCCTCCCTCTCTCTCTCTTTCCATTTCCCTTTCTCTTTCCCCATTTCATCTCTCTCTCTCTCTCTCTCTCTCTCTCTCTCTCTCTCTCTCTCTCTCTCTCTCTCAATCTATCAGTGTT
The DNA here is from genome assembly GCF_015228065.2 of Penaeus monodon. Taxonomy (NCBI): domain Eukaryota; kingdom Metazoa; phylum Arthropoda; class Malacostraca; order Decapoda; family Penaeidae; genus Penaeus; species Penaeus monodon. Next base: position 37,182,002 of record NC_051391.1, read on the forward strand.
TTTCCTTCTGTATCACGTGTTTGTTTCTGTTTCTGACTCGCTTTCATCTCATTGCTTCGCATTTGCCTCTTTCTCTCCCTCTCCCACTCTCCCTCACACACACACACACACACACACACACACACACACACACACACACACACACACACACACACACACACACACACACACACACACACACACACACATATGAATGAAATGTAGGCTACGTACATTATATTTCTATGTATTCTACAGCTTTAGAAAAATGAACGATCGTTTTAGCGTCTCCCTAACCACAAAAAAAAATTCAAATGAAGGAAGGGAATATAAAAAGATAAGATACTATGCATGTAAAACCAGCGACAGAAATGTTGAAAATGCGATTGCAGCATCAACCGTTCTCTGCACGCGGGGTTAACACACTCTTTTGTCCGCCTTATCTGCTATCAGTCGACGGGCATGTGCGAATTTTTGGGAGAGAGAGAGGGGGGTGCATCCCGAGGAGGGGGGGGGGGCGAGAGGAATCTGTGATTCTGTTTCACCCTGTTTCTCTCTATCTGTCTCCTCCTTGCTCCCTTCTCTCTCTCTCTCTCTCTCTCTCTCTCTCTCTCTCTCTCTCTCTCTCTCTCTCTCTCTCTCTCTCTCTCTCTCTCTCTCTCTCTCTCTCTCTCTCTCTCTGTCCCACCTATCTATCTGTCTATCTATTTATTCATTTGTCTATCCATCTATCTATCTATATATATATATATATATATATATATATATATATATATATATATCTGGTTGTCTATATGTCTATCTATTTGTCTATCTATCTATTTCTATCTCTATCTCTATCTGTATCTCTATCTCTGTCTCTATCTCACTCACCAACGAGTCTCATCAGAGTGACGTGGCAGCTGCAGGGCTGAATTGAATTAGGAACACCTGTCCGTTTCGTACACCGGCGCCGCACGTGTTGCCCTCCCGTCGGCGCCCCGTGCCTCCGCTTCCACGCTCTCTCCTCCCTCCTTCCCTCCCTCCCTCCCTTCCTCCTTTCCCTCCTCTCCCTCCCTTCCTCCTTTCCCTCCTTTCCCTCCCTCCCTCCTTTCCCTCCTTTCCCTCCTCTCCCTCCCTCCCTCCCTCTCTCCCTCCCTCCCTCCCTCCCTCCTTTCCCTTCTCTCCCTCTTTCCCTCCCTCCCTCCCTCCCTCTTCTCCCTCCCACCCTCCCCTCCCTCCTCTCCCTCTCTGTGTTCCTCCCTCCTTCCCTTCTCTCATTCTCTCTCTCTCGTTCTCGGTCCCTCTCGGTATCCATTTCTCTCTCGATTTCAATTTCTCTCTCTCTCTCCCCTTCTCTCTCCTTCCCTCCCTCCCTCCTCCCCCCCCCTCTATCCCTCCCTCCCTCCCTTCCTCCCTCCCTCCCTCCCTCCTTTCCTCCTTTCCTCCTTTCCTCCTTTCCTCCCCCCCCCTCCTCCTCCTGTCCTCTCTCTCCCTCATTCAAGACGGTTCGTACAAGTCCATCTCTCGGTATCACTGTGGGAACGCCGTGAGTGTGGCGCAGTTGTTCTCTCTCGTATTTTCTCAGTGTCGCTTTGTCAGTCACCTAGGCTTATTTGTCTTAATTCTTTTATTATTTTTTTTCCAGTATTGATTCATAGGTTTCTACCTCTCCTCCTGCCAAGCCTCCTCCTCCTCCTCCTTCTTTTTCCTCTTCTTCTTTTTACTCTTCTTCTTCTTCTTCTTCTTTTTCTTCTTCTTCTTCTTCTTCTTCTTCTTCTCCTACTGCTACTTTTTCTTCCTCTTATTTTTCTTCTCCTCCATCCACCACCTCCTCCTCGGCCTCCTCCTCGTCCACTCTCTACTTCTCCTTCTCCTTCTTCTCCCTCTCCTCCCCCTCTTTTCCTTTTTCTTCCTCTTCTTCTCCTTCTTCTTCTTCCTCCTCATGATGATGATGATGATGAATATTATTATTATTATTGTCATCATCATCTTTATTATTATTGTTATTGGTATTATTATGATGATGGTGATGATGATGGTGATGATGATGATGATGATGATGATGATGATGATGGCGATGATAATCATAATAATTATTATTACCATTATTGTTATTGTTATTATTAGTTCCAAATTTTTTAAAAACCTCTCCCCGTCCTCCTCCCCTCCCACTTCCCTTTCTTCCGCATCGTCTCTCCTGCTCCTCTCCCCATATCCTCCCAATTAGCTTTCATTGTCTCGTATCGTGATGTTTTCAGCCTTTTCCTTATTCAGTTCGGTCGCTTTTCTCACTTCTCTCCCTTTTTATCCTCTCTCCTCTCGTCTCCTTATCTTTATTCAGTTCATTTACTCATCACTTTTCTTTCCCATTCCTTCCTTCGCTCTTGCAGTCATTTTTGCGTTCAATTGCCTTTTTCATTAACTTCCTTTCTGCTTTTTTTTTCATTTCTCTCATCGTATCGTCTTTCCTCGCTTCCCTTCAATCTCTGTCTTCTTTTTATTAATGATCTTATTTCTTCCCTTTTTTTACCTTCCCTTCCCATAGCCCATTCCTCTCCTGCCTGCCTCCCTCTCCCTTCTCCCTCCTCCCTTCTCCCTCCCCTCCCCTCCCCCTCCCCCCTCCCCGTCGCCCGAAAGTGCGTCCTGCCCGCGCTCCGCCAATGCGAGGCGCCCTTCCAGCCCGACCTCCATCCTCCTCTCCGTGTCCCCGCCCCTCGGGCCTCGGAAGAGATTTTGTCCCCGCCCCCCCTACCGCCACCATCCCTTCCTTCCTCCGTCTAGCCCCCCCCCCCCTCGTCGTCCATCTTTGACCCCGCCCCTCCGCCGCTCCTGACGCAAGCCCGCTGCGTCCCGGCGGGGGAGGCTCGGCTGGTCGATGGTGCTCGCGCGCCGCCGCCGCCGCCGCTGCCTCCGCTGCCGCTGCTTCTAGTAGCGATGCCGTCGCTGCCGCTATTGCTAACGTGTCACCAATATCGCTGTTTCTTCCTCGGACAGACATACCGATACCCACACTAGTACAACAACCGCTATCTGTCTTACCGCTACCGATACCGCGGTCTCTTCCATCGATACCGCCGCCGCCGCCGCCTTCTTCGCCGTTGCCGAGGCAATGCCGAGCTCGTGCGTGTCATCGGCACGAGGGGAGGGAGGGGAAAGGGAGAGAGGAACGGAGGGGAGAGGAGGAGGGAGGGGAGAGAGGGACACGAAGGGAGAGGGAGGGAGGGAGGGGAGAGAGGAAAGGAGAGGATTAGGAGAGAGGGTAAAGGGAAGGAGAGAAAAGGACGACGGTTGCTAGGGTGAAGGAAAGGACATAAGAAAGTAAGAAAGGGCAAGAGCAAACCTGAGAGAGGAAGAGCAGGTTCGAAAAAGAGACCGAGACAAAAGAGAGGTAAATGAGAGAGAGAGAGAGAGAGAGAGAGAGAGAGAGAGAGAGAGAGAGAGAGAGAAAGAGAGAGAAGGTCGGACAAAGAAACAGGAACGAGAGCGAGTGCGAGAGCAAGATAGAGCGAGAGCGACAGAGGCATGGCGCAGCGGCATGACTCGACGACACCTGCTGTCGGCCTGCATCCCCCCCCCCTCCCGGTCTCAGGTCTTTGGTCTCTGGTCTTCGGTCTCAGAAATCAGTGCGTGGAGGCTAAAGTATTTTTATTTGTGTATTGGGAGGGAAGGGGGAGGAGGGAGGGACAAGAACAGAGATTAGATATTTATAAATGAAGCAATGAGGAAGTTCGGGAGAGAGAGAGAGAGAGAGAGAGAGAGAGAGGGACAGAGAGAGAGAGAGAGAGAAGCAGCAAGGGACAGAGAGAGAAAGGAGACAGCCAGCGAAGAGGGAGAGAGAGGGAAGGTAGGAAAGGGAGGGAGGGAGGGGGGAGAGCGCGCCTGACGTGAAAGGTTTCTCTGACTAAGCGATCCTCACCGGCCGCCGCCATGTTGGATTTCGTCGCCATCTTGTTGCGTTCTCGGGGGAGCCTTAGGGGCAAAGGGGAGAGTGAGAGGGGGGGGGGGCGGGGAACAAGGGAATTCAGGAAATGATGAAAGCCTTTACTGCGCCGTTTGCTAATTGTCGTTATTTGCGACTTATTGGTGCGTGTGCGTGTATACGGCGTAACAATGGCCGAGATTCAGTGGGAGAGATCAGCTGAGAAGCCACGACGCCATCTTGCATTGGAGGAATCGAAAGCCAACTCGTCAGCCAGATTTTGAAAGATTTTGTTTCGATTTACAGATTTACACACAAGCGTAGTTCTTGCTGTGTATATATGTGCGTGTGTACGTGTGCGTGCGTTTGGGTCTGTCTGCCAGAAGATCATTGCAAGAGATATCGCTCTAGAAACACGGAACGGTATTATACGAAAGTGCACAGATTTTTTTCTCGCTGGTTTTGATTTCTTCTGCAAAATGGGAGGGTCTTGTACGTTTTGTGGAAGGTTGAGATAGGTACATTAGGGCACATTTGTTCCCCCCACCCGCTCCTTCCCCCTCTCTCCCCTTCCTTTCTCCTCGTTTCTCTTTCTCATCTCTCTTCCCCTTCTCCTTCCCCTTCCCCTTCCCCTGCCTCTTCCCCTTTCCCTTCCCCTTCCCCTTGCCCTTCCCCTTGCCCTTCCCCTTCCCCTTCCCCTTCCCCTTACCACCCCGCCCCCTCCTCTCCCCTTACCTTCGTGCTATCTCGCAGATCTTCCAATATACGCAGCTGGGACCAACACACGCCTCTCTCTCTCTCTCTCTCCTCTCTCTCTCTCTCTCTCTCTCTCCTTCCTCTCTCTCTCTCTCTCTCTCCTCTCTCTCTCTCTCTCTCTCTCTCTCTCTCTCTCTCTCTCTCTCTCTCTCTCTCTCTCTCTCTCTCTCTCTCTCTCTCTCTCTCTCTCTCTCTCTCTCTCTCTCTCTCTCCCCCACACCTCACACACACACACACACACACACACACACACACACACACACACACACAACACACACCACACACACACACACACACGCACGCAACACACACACACACACACACACACACACACACACACACACACACACACACACACACACACACACACACACACACACACACACACATTCATACAGTGTACATAGAGAGTTCCTTGAGTCTCTACAAGCAAGTTAGCAAAAAATCACACTTGTCACACACTGCGAAGATTTACTCGCGATCGCCTGGGGCAGAAATATTAACACTGGAATGAGAGAGAAGGATTGATAAATAAAACGTAGTGAGGAAGGGAGGAAGATGGATAATTGATAGCGATAGGGAGGGAGGAGGGGAGATAGATAATTGATAACGACCGGGGAAATGAGGTATTTGATTGAAAGAGAAGAAGAAGAAGAAAAAAAGGAAGGTGGGACACTGAAAAAAAGGAAGAAGAAAGAGAAGGTCGGGAAGCGTGCGCGGGTTTGGTGTGAGATATGAGTCGGTTATCACGCGCCTTGTGGTTGTGTGAAGGGGAGAGTGAGAAGGAAGGAGGGAGGGAGGGTGGGAAGGAGGGAGAGTGAGAAGGAAGGAGGGAGGCAGGGAGGGAGGGAGGGAGGGAGGGAGGATGGATGGGAAGGAGGGAGGGAGGGTGGGAGGAAGGGTGCGTGTGTAGAAAGGAGGGAGGGAGGGAAGGAGGAATGAAGAAGGAAGGGAGAGAAGAAGGGAAGAGAAAGTGGAATAAGGGAAGGGAAGACGAGAGGAGGAAGTACTGAAAAAGAATAATGGGGAGAGGGAAGGCAGAAATGACAAGAAAATGGAAAAAATGGGGAGACAGGGAAAGGGAGGAAAGGGGAAAAGGAAGACGAGGAAGAAACGAGGCAAGGAGAAAGTAGGAGCAAAGAAGAGAGGGGAGTAGGAGCAAGGAAAAGAAGGGAGAGCAAATGAAGGAAGAAAGGGAGGAGGGAAGGAGGAGAGGGCGCAGAAGCAGCGGCGGACGGGCGTGAAGAGAACGGGATCGTGACACTGCATACTGAATAGCGTGATTGGCAGGAGCGAGGAGACAAGACGAAGGAGGAAGGACAAGAGAAAGAGAGAATTAGAGTAGATGGGAAGAGGCAGAGAGCGGAGGACAGAGAGAGAGGGGAGGAAACAGGGAGAGAGAGGGAGAAAGAGAATAAATATGAAAGTGAATGAGGAAAAGACAGAAAAAGTAAAAAAAAAAAAAAAAAATTGAAAAGAAGAGTTCGATAATAGACATTAAGCAACAGTGAGAAAGGAAGAGAAATGGAGTATAAAAAAAACAAAAAACAAACATTGAACACTATATTAAGCGTGTTTATTGCAGATCTCAGTGCATCTTGCAATAAGAAACAAAAACAAAGGAGGGTCAGGGCTTTTAAAGCATGGATTGTCTTTTTCATTAACGCTTTTTTGCCTATCTATTCTTACCACTTATTTTTTTTATTTGTTTGTTTTTTGTTTGTTTGCATGTAGTGGTTATCTAAAAAGAATAATTGTTGTGGACATTCTTAAATTCTATTTTTCCTGTATTTTTTGCCTCTTATATAATTTGTCAAGAATGCTATATCATGGATATAACTACATTTGTGATTCAATATTTTATTTAATATTATTTTGCTGGTAATTTGTATTTTCTTTTATTTTTTTTTCTCTCTCAATACAAATTGACATAACTGACGCATTTAAAATATTTTTTTTGCTCCTGAATGACTAAGAGAAAGCAGAATTCCGAATGAGCAATGTGTGTGTGTGTGTGTGTGTGTGTGTGTGTGTGTGTGTGTGTGTGTGTGTGTGTGTGTGTGTGTTGTGTCTGTGTGTCTGTGTTCGTGCGTGCTTGCGTGCTTGTGACAAATTCACCACCAGCCAATCAGGGTCCAAGCTGAGATGATGCTCCAGCCAATCAGCATTCTCCACACAGCTGCCCTTCAAGTGCTGTTTTAAGAATTCTGCCAGCCAGTACCTCATTCTTCTTCTGTTCTCTCATTTCTTGCCTTTTGTGCCTTATTTTTCTTCATCTTCTCTTCTCCCTTGCTTTCTTTTCTCGCTTTCTCTTTTCATGTTGTTATTTGACCATGTGTCTCGTCGTGAAACAAAAGAGTAACCCGCTTATTACCTTCTAGTCGTCGGCTGGTCCACTACCACCACAACCGTACCACCAACTACCACCACCTCCTCCACCACCACCAACCACATCTCCAACCACCAACCACATCTCCAACAAAAAGCTCGAAGCGTTAAAGCTCACTCGCCGAGGCTAAAATGAGCTCGGAAGTCTCACTCGTTGTAGAC
>NC_051391.1:37194187-37201687 GCF_015228065.2 Penaeus monodon
CACCATCACCATCACCATCACCACCCACACCCGTCCGTTTGTACCGTTTTGTGTATATTTTTTTACCCTTTCCTGTTTTGCTAGAGTTTTCGATAATAAGGAAGAATGTAATAGCCTTCTAACCCTCAAGGGAGAGAGAGAAGGAGAGAAAGAAAAAGAAAGAGAGAACGAGAGGGAGGGAGGGAGGGAGGGAGGGAGAGAGAGAGAGAGAGAGGGAGGGAGGGAGAGAGGGAGAGAGAGAGAGAGAGAGAGAGAGAGTGAGGGAAAGATAGAATTACAGTGTTGTGGTGTCTTCATCCTACGCTTTGCCACCCATCCATTGTGTGTGTGTGTGTGTGTGTGTGTGTGTGTGTGTGTGTGTGTGTGTGTGTGTGTGTGTGTGTGTGTGTGTGTGTGTGTACGTGTGTACGTGTGAGATGGTGTATTTGCATTTAGATAACAATCTTTCTGTTTACGTTAATAGCATTCTGCCCCTCCCACCCGTCCCTCGAAAAAATCACATTAATAAGAAGAGCAACATCGCTGGCGCATCGTTATGGTACGTCATCCTGATCATATATATGCATCGAAGAATTGAATTGATACCTAATTATTAAGGGATGTTGTACCACTCCAGATACAGTAATGTTGCGTGTTTTTGTGGTTTATAATGACCGAAGGGTTTGCGCAGGTGTTCGGTGTACAGGTGTGGTGTGCAGATGTTTGTTGGGCAGGTGTGTATTTAAATGCGTGCTGATACGAATGGTGTGTATGTGTGTGTGGGGGGGGGGTTACAAGAATTAAATGCACGCGCACGCTCGCACGCACACACACGCGCACTCACACACACACACACACACACACACACACACACACACACACACACACACACACACACACACACACACACACACACACACACACACACAGACAGATAGAGAGAGAGAGAGAGAGAGAGAGAGAGAGAGAGAGAGAGAGAGAGAGAGAGAGAGAGAGAGAGAGAGAGAGAGAGAGAGAGAGAGAGAGATGGGGGGGGGGGGGAGACTGGCAGAGGCAGCCACCGTGCATAAGCAGGTTAGGTGTTCCGGTGAGAAAATATATATGAGGGCGGCCGAGCGGGTGGGCGGGGGAGGGAGGGGGTGTTGTGTGCTGGCGAAGGGGTAGGGGGGGAGGAGGATAAAGAAAGGGGATGGTAGTTACGGGGGGAGGAGAGGGGAGAGGAGAGGAGGGGGGGGCATGGTTCACGCTAACTCAAGTTACCTCTTTACCCCCGACCCCCCCCCCTTTCCTCTTCCGTAAGACAACACCGGTTGCTTCAGAACGGTTACCTCCCCCCCCTTTCCTCTCCCTCTCCCTCTCTTCCTTTTATATCCTCTCTTCGTAAATGATAATTGCAGCGAAATAGATAAAGAAGCGTGGATAGATATTGGGATAAGTAAGGAAAAAATATCCTAATATGCAGATTTATCTAATTGGATGAATAAGCCTGCTCGTCTTGAATGTAGGCTTTTAAATGATAATGATTGAGGATTAATGTAAAAACAAATTGGTATTCAGTGATCAGTTGAGACTCTTATTGCCCAAAATATATAGGCCTAATGGTAAATTAATTAAACAAACAAAGAATAATGATTTGATAATTCTACATGTCGTTAATCACCTTCGGAGAACAAAGCTAGGAAATTTGATATCCCCCCCCCCCCGCCAAAAAAAAAAGGGCGGAAAAATAGGTGTTCAGTTTCAAAGATTTTAATATATCCTTCCTGATTTGTGAAATGTATATACGGATTTTACAGATTATGGCGTTATAACCGATCGTCTTTCTTTTCGGGTGAATGAACATATACGTTCTCGTTCTCATTTTAGTTATCATTATTATAGATAGTAGTGTTGATGTTGCTGCTGTCAGTGATAATATTTATTTGGTTACTTATTTGTGTTTTTTTATTTACTTATTTATTTATTTATTTATTTATTTTACTTATAAATTACTTTATTATGGGTTTTATAGGTGTCTCCATATATCTCGTGTTATCATTACTGTTATTGTTATGTTCATATATGTATTTTTTTTTTTGTTTTGTTTCCGTTTTCTTTCTACGTCATGAAACCTTCCTTTCGCTTTATCATGAGGTGACGCAACGCACGTGTTATCGTGGCTCATGCGTTGGTAACAGGAAGGACACCTGTTATCGGGAACGTCACGGCAGCGAGTGACTCACGGAGTTTACACCCGCGGAGGAAAAACACTTCTCGTTGTGTGGTTTTGGGCACGATTTGCGAGGCTCCTTCGCCTGCGGACTTGGGTGACATTTGGTTGTTGCGCGCAAGTACGCAGCGCGCGCCGCTTATGCACACGCACGCTCGCATACACGACACACACACACACACACACACACACACACACACACACACACACACACACACACACACACACACACACACACACACACACACTATTTCATTCCTACAAAACAACAAAAACAACAGCCTAGCGAGAATGCTACCTCAGCTTCGTCCACAGTGGCACGTCGGGTGACACGTCTCCCGCGTGGTGCCACAGTCAAACGCCGCGTGTCACAGGTGCTGTGGCGCGTGCACTAGTAGATGTGGGAACACGTGAACACAAACGCAAAACACACACACACACACACACACACACACACACACACACACACACACACACACACACACACACACACACACACACACACACACACACACACAACACACAACACACCAACACACAACACACAACACACACACACACACACACACACACACACCTCCCCACTCACCCAGCGTATATGATAAATATTCTAAAAATAACCATATCATAAATGAGGGTGAGGGATACAGGGGTAGGGGGTAGAATGGAGGGAGAGGGAGGCGAAAACCGCGAGAGGAAGGGGGAAGTAAAGATTGGGGGTAGGGGAGTGGGAGGGGGAGGCAAGAGAAGAAAAATTGGGGAGGAGGGCGAGGAAGGGGATAGGAGGGGACAGATGAGCGGAGGTAGGGGGAGAGAGAGGGAAGAGGGGAGGGAGGGGGAGGGGGCAGCAAAACTGATGAGAGTCTTTGTGGAAAATGAAGTTAATTGAATCGATTCTTTTATTTTCTACTTCCTCTTCTCCTTCTTGTATCCCTCCTTTTACTAGCATTTCTTCTGTTTCGTCTTCCGTATTCTTTTCTGTCTCCCGAAATGTGGTTGAGATGGAAAAAACGTTTGCAAGTTGCCAAATAAGCAATGATAAGAAGGGCAAGCAGAAGAGGAAGAAGAAAAGAAAGATGAAGATGAAGACGAAAACGAAGAAGTAGTAGTAGTAGAAGAAGAAGATGAAGAAAAAGAAGAAGAAGAAGAAGAAGAAGAAGAAGAAGAAGAAGAAGAAGAAGAAGAAGAAGAAGAAGAAGAAGAAGAAGAAGAGAGGAGGAGGAGGAAGAGGAAGAAGAAAAAGAAGAAGAAGTAGAAGAAGAAGAAAAAGAAAACAGGAGAGAACGATACAGATATATCGAAAACTATAAACGAAAAAATACCGCATAATAACGTATAACACGAATATGCTTATGAATGAATAGGCCTAATTGAAGTAAAATGTAAGATAATAGGAAGTATAAACACACACGTACATGCACACATACATATATTCATAAATATCGAAAGAACATAGCATGTGGCAGCGAGGTCGATCGTGTTTTGTTTTCCTACGGCAGTTTACGAGGCTTTCGCGCGCATTCCGGGGTCGCGGGAAAGTGACTCCGATACGTAATTGCCATGAATCCAATCCGGGGGCGCGAAGCAAATCAATGGGCGTTTTGTGGCGTTTAGGGAGAGGTTGTGGGGCGGTGGGGGGGGAGGGGGGGTTAGGGTAATTGGTATGTAGGGTGTGTTCAGGTGGGGGGAGGGGGGTTGTGGCAGGGCGCGGGTGGATGTGGCGGGTTGTGAGTTGGGAGAAGTTGTGGAGGATCATTGAGGTCGCGGCGGTTTTGTTACGCGGTGGCAGCGGTGGTTGTGGTTAACGCGGTGGTGGACGCGGTTAAAGGTAGCGGTTATCGCGGCAAGAGCAGCGGTTTATCCCGGCAGCGATAGTAGCGGTGGTAGTAATGGTTGTGACCAAAGTGGTTATGATGGCGATAACGCTGGTTGTGTCAACTGCCGCAGCGGTGGTAGCGGTTCTAGAGATAACTGAAACGGTGGTAGCGGATTGTCGCGACGGTGATACCGGCTTATAACGATATATCGCGGCGACGGAAGGAGTTTGTTAAGACAATAGTAGCGGCTCCTCGCGTTTTAGCGGCGGTCTGGAGCGGTCGCGCAAAGCCAGCCCGGCACCCTCTCAGGCGCGCCATTACAAGCAGCACTCCATCAGCGAGCGAACCGCCTGGACAATGGCAGAGCAAACAAACGCGATTGGCACTCCATCAGCTTGCAAACGAAGGAGAGAGCAATTGCAGAGTGAGTGGGTGGCCGGAGGGAGGGCTCTCGCTGTCACACGCTCAGCCGTCCATCCACTTAGTCATATTTTCAGCCGCTGTCAGTCAGTCGGCTACTTCCAGTCAGTCAATCGCATTGTTAGTCGCAATAAGACAGTCACTAGTCACCTTAACAGTCAATCACTCACGCTTGCGGTCATCAAGTCACTTCATTAATAAAATATTCGGTCTCTATATTTAATTAACGGTTCGGTGACTCAGTCGCTTAATTAGTTACTCTTCCACTAGAGTAGCTTGTAAACAGCAACAAAAAGAAGCAACGAAAGTGTGCATATGTTTTGCCTTCTGTGTGCATTGTGTTCACTTTTGGTTTGTTTTGTTTTTGGTTGTTTTTATACAAGGACATTTTAGATTTTTTTTTCCAATTCTCTTCACCTTACCCTCTCCTCACCCTTTCTACTCGACATGTCCACTTCCCCTTCCCTTTCCCCTCACTCTTACCTCCCCCTCCCTTCCCCCTTACCCTTACCCTTACCCTTACCCCCCCTCCTCACCTCTCCTCTGCCCCTCTTTGTTAATACAGATAACTTGTGTGTTTCAGCTTATGGTGTGATTGTGTACGGTTTGCTGTGGCATTTGACGGCGAGAAGAGGAAAATACGTGTGACTTTTTATGAATTTCTGATTTCCTTTTTTTTCCTCCTTTCCTCTTTCGTTATTGTATGTGATGTTAATTTGTTCTTCATATCTTCATTGTGTAATGACATATGTCTATATTTGTAATATTTGATTGCTATTCTCTCCCTCTCTCTCTCTCTCTCTCTCTCTCTCTCTCTCTCTCTCTCTCTTCTCTCTCTCTCTCTCTCTCTCCCCTCCCTCCCTCCCTCCCTCCCTCCCTCCCTCCCTCCCCCCACTCCCTCTCCCTCTCCCTCTCCCTCTCTCACCTTTCTTCCTTCTCTCCTTTCTCCCCTCTCTCTTCCTCGCTCCGTTCACCCCCGAACCCCAGTCCATCGAACCGAGCAGACGAAGCTAACCCCTGGTGTTTTTCTCTCCCTCTCCCGCCAGGTCACGATGGCAGACAAGGCAGGTGCCGACCGTGCCATCAAGGAGCCCAACCCTGTGATTGACGGTCGCAAGGCTAACGTGAACCTCGCATACCTGGGGGCCAAGCCACGGGGGCCTGCTGCAGGTGAGGACGCTCTCTACGGTTCGTACCAGTCGGCGCTCTGTTTCACTAACACGCCCATGATCCGCCTGTGATATGTCTGATTTTAGGTTTATTTATGTTTTCTTGTTGTTGTTTTATTTTCCTCTTTCTTCCCTTGTTTCGTTTTATGATAAAAAAAAATTCCATATGTTTTATTTTTTATTTGATATTGACCTTTTTCATGTTTTTTTGTTTTTTTATCTTCAGTGCCTGTATCCTTTCCTTTTTTTGGTTTTCCTTTCCTCATCTCGTTTTCCATTGTTTCCACTTTTGTTTTGAATGTGTCGTAACTTCTTTACCTTCTTGTGCACCCGAAGATAGGTCCTTGGAATATGTTCTTAGTTATTTGTTCTTCTCCCTCCGCTCCCTTGGAATAAGTTCTTCGTAATTTTTTTCCTCAATACCAGTTCCTAAGCCTTTGACAGCCTCTTGATTCTCGGTCGGTTTTTTTTCGGAAAAAAATCGAAATATATGTCTGTGGAATTTCTCGTTTTGCGCCTCTCTCTCTCTCTCTCTCTCTCTCTCTCTCTCTCTCTCTCTCTCTCTCTCTCTCTCTCTTTCTCTTTCTCTCTCTCTCTCTTTCTCTCTTTCTCTCTCTTCTCTTCTCTCTCCTCTCTTTCTTTCTCTCCTCTCTCTCTCTCTCTCTCTCCTCTCTTACTATCTCTTTCCTCTTTCTCTCTTCGCTCTCTTTACTCTCTCTCCTCTCTCTCTCGCCTCTCCTCTCCATCTCTCTCTTCTCTCATCAGCTCTCTCTACTTCTCTTTCTCACTTCCTCTCTCTTTTCTCTCTTTCTTCCCCTCCTTCTTCCTTCCTTCCTTCCTTCCTTTTTTCCTTCCTCCTCCTCCTCCTCCTAATCCTAATCCTCCTCTTTCTCTTAATCATAATAAGATAATCCAGCCAAGTGTTCGTGTAACAAAGCGAAGGGAAAACGCTCGTTGTGTTACGCAAATGTCTGGCTTAATTTTTTTTTTCCTTTTATGTAAAAAAAATCTAAAGCCCTTGTTTTCTAATCCCGGGAACTGGATGAACTGTTCATCATGTTACACAGCGTCTTACCCATTAGCAAATCTTTTTGGCAGCAAAAGACTTGAAATAGTTAGAAGGAACGAGACATAATGGTAATGTAGTTTTTTTTTTTTTGCCAAGGGTCTTTAATCAAACTCAGAAGATCTTGCGGTTGTGTGTAAAGCCGTTATACATGATGGTTTTCTACGCAAACAATATATTTCAGTTTCTAATCGAGTCTTTTTCCTTTAGCAAATACCTCTGTTTACCCCCGCGGGAATTATTTAAGAAACCGTCATCTTCAATCCATGTTGCATATACATCCAAAAGTATATTTACACGTATTGATATCATGCAAACACTCCCGCTCCCCCTTACCCCCCTCCCACCTCGTCAGTCATGCATACAAGGCAATATGGCGTCGTATTCAAATGGACTCACTCCTCGGATATTGGCAGGGGGGGGGGGAGGGAGACTATTCGTATACTGAATTATACTGACCATTGGTATACTGAGTATTATCCTTTTACACCCTCCCTCTCCCTCCTACACCTCCCCCACCTCCCCATCCCCGACCCTCCCTCGTCCCCCCTCCCCCGCCACACTTTCCAGCGATAGACAATATTTTCGTGTTAATGGCCTTGTGTGTGCCGTCGCTGCTTTGGATAGAGTGTCGGTGTAGCACTTGGAGAAGGGGGAGGGGCGGGATGGGGGAGGGAGGGAGGGAAGGGAGAAGGGAGTCGTATTTAAGCAAGGCTTTTGGCAGTTCGAGAATTATGCCTTTGCCTTTTTTTCTTTTCTTTTCTTTTCTAACTGCTGTGGAATTTTCGAAAGGGTGATTCATGTGTATGCTGAGGCGCTCCGAATTGGGTCTTTCTCTTC
>NC_051391.1:37209187-37214394 GCF_015228065.2 Penaeus monodon
TAGGGGCCGAGATGGTAGGGGCAGGGGCCGAGATGGTAGGGGCAGGGGCCGAGATGGTAGGGGCAGGGGCCGAGATGGTAGGGGCAGGGCCGAGATGGTAGGGGCAGGGCCGAGATGGTAGGGGCAGGGGCCGAGATGGTAGGGGCAGGGGCCGAGATGGTAGGGGCAGGGCCCGAGATGGTACAGGGGTAGGGGCTGATGGGGGGGGGGGGTAAGGAGTGAAAACAAGCTCGTAGGCATCGGCTATAGTTTGACATTTAGGGGCAAGAAGGTGCGATGTTTGCCCAGTGACTCTCCTCTCCATAAGGAAGAACTTGTCGTGTGTTGAGAGAAAATAAGGTTATATATATTTACGGGGGAGAAGCGCGGGCGGCGAGGTCAGGTGTGTATATATATATATATGTATGTAGGAGGGTTTGGGCGTAGGTGAGCGTGGGTGCAAAGACTGATGGTGAGGGCGTGGGCGTGAGAGTGCAATGACGATGCGGTGACACTCTCTCTAGCTGATGACGAAGATGATACCTAAGGAAACGCGGATAACAGATTTGTTGAACTTCGTAACTAGTGATGAGGATGAAGCCGATAGGAATAACAATGTATATGATATTATTGATGATATTTGTGATGACAGTTATAACAAAACAGTTACGGCAGATTGCTAATGTTAAAATATAGCTTCTCCTATTTATATTCCTCTGAATAGGAGACGCAGGAGTGGGAGAGGGAGAGAGGAAGAGAAGGAGAAAAGGAGAGGGAAGGGGAAAGAGAAAAGAGAGAAGGAAGAGACCGGGAGAGAGAGCGAAATCGAAGAAGGAAAGAGAGAAAGAAAAAAAAAAGGGGAAAGAAAAAAAAATCTGAAGGACAGAAGTTGCAGCCAAACGAACTTGCGATAAACTTCAATTTATTTACGAAGAGTTTATTAGAAATGATTTAAAACTTGCCAAAGGCTTGAAAAACAAGAGGGAAACGTAAGGATTGCCAATGTAAATATAAAGTGCATAATTAGACTGTAGCATTGAAAGCTTTTAAGAGATAAGAGGCAAGGATTTTGTAAATTATATACAAGCTCTTCATCTTTCATTTTAATGGATGAGTTTATGCGAAGAATGGTTAGTTTATTATTTGAATTATTATTATTATTATTATTATTATTATTATTATTATCATTATCATTATCATTGCCATTATTATTGCTATTAATATAATTGTCATCGTTAATGTTATTATGACAAAGTCGGTCAATATTAAAATCCTTCCTCATTGATATTCATAATTACATCCCATCTTATACGCCGTATGCTGTATAAATTTCCAATCACAGTTCGCCCCCGAGAAGCACCACCTCACGTCACCACACATCCCTCCGTTAGCAAACCTCACCAGATATCACCCCGTCAGCAAATCTCACACATCACCCCACATCAACCCCGTCAGCAAACCTCACACATCACCCCATATGAACCCCGTCAGCAAACCTCACACATCACCCCACATCAACCCCGTTAGCAAATCTCACACATGACCCCATATCAACCCCGTCAGCAAACCTCACACATCACCCGACATCAACCCCGTCAGCAAACCTCACCACGCATCACCACATCAGGCCGGAAGTGATGAGGCGAGCCCCCTTCCTCGCTGGCTGTCTGGAACACACGCTGGTTCGGCACCGTCGTTAAAAATAGGCGTTTGCGTCGCTGCGAAACACGACACCGGGGCACCTCCTCCTCTTGCCGCCGCCGCCGCCGCCGCTACCCCCGCTACCGCCGGCCGCCTTCTGTGCCTCCTCCCCCCCTTTCCCCTCTGCACTTCTCCCCTTTCCCCCTTCCTCTTTTGTCTCTCCTTGTCATCTCTAGTCCTCTCTTTTCTCTTTTTTTTTTTCTTTTCTATTTTCTGTCTTTTCTTCTTCAGTTTCTTGTCGACTCTCTTTTATCTCTTCTCTCTTTCCCGCTTTGCCTCTTTCCCCTTCCCCTAAATTGTACCCTGTCACCCCTCCCCCACCTCGTTTTACCCCCTAAATCCCCCCCCCCCCCGTTTTTGCCGTCACTCATTCACCTCCTTCCGCGCGCTGTCTCTCCTCTTCTTCTCGTTTCGTTCAGAACCGGTTTAGATTATCATATTTTCTTCTTTTTATCTGTCAATTCTGTTCTCTTGCTCTTCATCATCTCTCTCTCTCTCTCTCTCTCTCTCTCTCTCTCTCTCTCTCTCTCTCTCTCTCTCTCTCTCTCTCTCTCTCTTTCTCTCTCTCTTATTCTCTTTCCCTCTCCAGTTTTCTCTTCTGTCAAGCCCCTTGTGGCGTGACGAGCGGGCGGGGGAGCAGTCCGGAGGGGCGTCACGGTATGGAGAGAGAGAGAGAGAGAGAGAGAGAGAGAGAGAGAGAGAGAGAGAGAGAGAGAGAGAGAGAGAGAGAGAGAGAGAGAGAGAGAGAGGAGGGGGGGGGGAGGGAGAAAAGAATGAAAATGATCACATTTACAAATACGGAAAAGATAATTAATGAAAGCAAATGAACAACAGTGAAATGATCAAGACACATCTAAATGAATTATGGAAAGAAAGAAAGAAATGAAGGCACGAAAGGAGAAGAGGAGGAAGGAGGCAAGAAGGGGCCGTGGCACTCTCCCTAGGGTGCACGCGCGGTGCCACGCTGATCCTATCTTGTTCTTATGGCACCGTAGATCACTCAGGGCTTATTGATAGTGCCTTTGTCTTGTTGTTGATGATGATGATGGTGTTGATGGTGTGATTTTGGTGATGAATCGTGGTGTTAAGGGTAATGGCGATTTTCGTGGAGGTATACTACGAACTGAATTTTAAAATAATGTAATTGTATCCATGTAAAAGTGTTACTGATGATTGATATGCGAGGAGCTTGAAAGACAAGGCATGCTTTGAGGGGGAAATACATCGGAGAAAAGAGTAGAACAGAAAGAATAAAACGTAAATATGCGAAATGAAAAAAGGAAAGAAAATCAGCCAAACTATAAACAGATCAAAGATACGAAAAAGCGAACGGAATCGAGAAAAAAAGTACAGAGAAAGAGAATAAAAAACAGATAAAGAAAAAAAAAGGTGAAGAACAGACACGGAAGCTTTCCTTGCCGTCAGTTTCCAACCCTTTGCCTCCAACGCCTTATTTTTGGAATGTACATTATTTGTGCGAGGCGGCGTGTACACAGCGAGTGTAAACAGCCCTTGATCTGCATATCTCTTCCGCGTGTGCAATTTGTCTTTTTCTTTATCGTTTTCTCTCTTTCGATTGCTTCTCTTTTCGTTCTCCTCCTCTCTCTTTCTCTTGTCGTTCTCCTCCTCTATCTTTCTCCTTCTCTTTTTTTCAATCTCGCTTTTTCTCTTTTTCTCTCTCTCGCTCCCCCTCATCCGGTCTTCCTTTGTTTTTGTCGTTTTCTATATTCGTGGTCTCTGCGGCTGCTCTTTTCTTGGGTCCGTCTTCAAAGTCTTTATCACGTTTTCTCTTTGTTTTTCTTGTTTTCTTTGATCTCTTGTCTACCCATAATCGTCCTTTTAAGAACCCTTTTCTTTCCCTACTTCTCTACTTCCTTCGTATTTCTGTTCCTTCTACCATCCCCCCCCTTCCCCCCTAGACCACATATTTACCCCTTCCCATCCTCTCCCACTCCCCCTCTTCCCCATCTTCCTCTTTTCCCACTCTCCTTACCCTTCAAGCAACCTCCTACTCCCTCCTTATTCCCTCTCTCCGCTTCCCTCCCTCCCTCCCCCCCTCCCTCCTACCACCCATGATCCCAATGTCCTTCACGTATCCTCTGTCACCTCCTTATCTCTTGTGACCTGTGTGACCTTTCCTGACCTCTCTCCTGACCCCATTGTGCGTATCCCTAAATTACCGAAATAGAGGGAGTGCGTCTATGTGTTGGGTCGTCTGTGGAAGGAACAGATGGTCAGATTTTTACACACTTGCAGTTTTTTTTTTCATTTATCTTTATATACGTCTCTCTGTTTATCTATCTGTCTGTCTGTCTGTCTTCCGTCCTCTTTGTCTTTCTCTCTGTCTATCTGTATGCCTCTCTTTCTCGCTGCCTGTCTGTCTATCTCTCTGTCTTTCTCTCTCTCTGTCTATCTATCTATCTATCTACACATATATACCTATCAGTGTCTATTTATCTATCCAACTTTCTGTCTGTTTATTTATCTGTGTGTCTGTCATTTTATCTATCTACCTATTTGTCTTTCTGTCTGTTTATCTATCTGTCTGTCTGTCTGCTTGTCTGTCTGTCTATTTATACCCCTCGCCGGCAAGAATAGTCGAGGACGACGGCCCTGGGACCTTTGCTTGGCCAAAGATTTTGCAAGAAAACAGCGAAAGGAATGCTGTGTCTTGGGGGCTTTTAAGAATGGCGTTTTAAAGGCATTTGAGCGCATTTAAAGGTATCTAAAGGTATTTAAGGCTCTTTGGGAACGGTTGAAATGAGGTCAAAGAGATGGAAAGGGAAAAAAAGAGGAAGAGGGTAGAGGAAAGAGGGAGGAAAAAGAGAGGTAAGGGGAAGAGGGAAGTAAGGGAGAGAGGGAGGGAGGGAGAGGAGGAAGGATGAAGGAAGAGGGAGGTTGGAGTCCGTTTTCAAAAATAGGATAGTGTATGAGCACGTGTGACACTAATGGATGGCGAAGGAAGGAAGGAAGGAAGGGAGGGAGGAGGAGAAGGAAGAGGAAAAGGAAGAGGAGGAAAAGGAGACGGGGGAGGAGAAGAGAAGAGGAGGGAGGAGGAGAAGGAAGGGGAGGAGGGGAAAGGGGAAGAAGGAAGGGAGGTAGGTTGGGTGGCGGGCAGGGGGGAAAAGGAAAAAGGAGGAGGAGGTGGCGGCGGCGAGGGAAAAGGAGAAGGAGGAGAAGAAACAAACTAATATGAAACTGGAACAGCGGGGAGGGCGAATAATTGAAATCCAAAGGAAAAGAGAAAGGGAGGGGAAAAAAATAAGAAGGGGAAAGAGCTTTAAGAAGAAAACCTCTCCCCTTTCTCTCTCTTTCCCCTCCATCTACCGGAAAAAATAGTAGAAAAGACTCGTGAGTAAAAAAAAAAAAAAAAAGATTACGAGAATAGACACGGACGCGGGTGATAAAGAGGAATGGGAAGAGAAAGGTGAAAAAACTAAGAAGGGAAAAATAAGAAAGATAAAGGAAGAAAAAGAGAAAGAATAAATGGAGAAAGGGAAAAAAGAAGAAAAAAAGGAGGTCAAATT
>NC_051391.1:37216994-37229494 GCF_015228065.2 Penaeus monodon
GATGGATAATTTGCGCAGGAACACAACCATTCAGAGAGAGAATATTGAAAGGTCTGACATGAAAACTCATGGAAAATGTGGAAGAAGTAGAAACCGGGATTGGTAACAGTAGTCATATCGAGGCAAAGAATCCACAAGAAAAAGTTGATGAAGTAATCAACGTACAGGAAACTGCTAAGCTGATTGAAAGCAAATTGTTAAGCAGCCAGTCTCAGATAATGGAAGAGGTAAAAAAGATGACAGCTACATATGCCGATGTATCTAAAGTAAAGGAAACTGTAAAAGAAATGGAAAAATAATGTTCGAAAAAGATATCAAGATCACAAAGGAAGAAATAAAGACACAGCTTGCGGAGACGGTAAATAAAAATGAATTTAAGTCACACCTGGGCAACACGCAAGGGCTATTGCAAATTTGGCTGATGTAAACAAGGGCATAGTCATATTGGGACATGTAAAAAGCTGTAGATGATGGAATCGAGCGATACAACGAAGACAAGAAAATCATTGTCAATATTCTCAGGGTCATAAATCCCGAATTCTCGGAGCAGAATATCATAGCTCATAGGAGGGTGGGGTTATTCGAAAAAGGGAAAGAAACACCCTGTGAAGGTGACATTCATGAATAAGCAAATGGTAAGTAGTGTAATAAAGAAAGCAAAGTCCTGGCCACGCACAAAGAATATAAGAAAATCTAGATAAGAGGAAATATGACCAAGATGACAGAGAATACTGTAAGAAAAATGAAGAGGTAAAAAACAAAAACGGACAAAGGCCTGCCTCCAAGCAAAACAAGTTTACTGTCGGAACCAAAATGTGGAGACAGACAATCATTATTAGCCTTGCATCCAAAGGAATAACGAAAAAATATATAGAAGTAGTTTTTTACAAATACAGATAGTTTATGTTCGGAGTTACTAGAACTAGGTGTAGTTATTGAAAGTGATAAACCAGATTCAATATGCATCACCGAACCCAAACTGGATCCCTCCGTAGACGATGTAACATGTACAATATTTGGAGAAAAGATCGGGCAAATGAAAGTGGAGGGGGTCAGCAATATTAACAAGGAAAGGAATTATTATAAAGGAGATCATAATTCTGTAAGACCCCATAGTAGAACTAAAGGCAATTGAAGTAGAAATAAGCGGAGTAAATGTAATAATAACCACAGTGTACATGCCACCTCATACATCGGTGCGGTCACAAGAAAATTAACAAGACCTTATTCACGAAACGTTAAAGAGCCTGGAAGAAGTGCTACAACTTTTGGAAACTAATGCAAAAGAAATTCTTGTATTAAGGGATTTTGATAGCAAAATTGACTGGGCAAGTATCATTCCCAGAGCTCAGCCAGATTTGTGGAATGCAAAATTACATGAAGTCATAAATGAATTTTGTCTCTTCCAGAATGTAACAGATCATACCAGGATTAGATGGCTACGTAGACCGTCTATGATCTATTATTTACAAAGCATAGAGATGACATTAAGTACTGCCCTCCTCTAGGAAAAAGAGATCATGTAGTAATTAAAATACAGTCTGCTACAAGAAAAGCTCATTGTAAGGAAAGAAAACAAGAGAAATAATTATAGAAGCCTTAAAGATTTCTTTGATGGCATAAACTGTGAAACCCTCCTGAACGAAGAGAACCTTAATATTCCATATTCTAAATTTTACGAAGTCCATAAACAAGCAGTAGAAAATTTTGTATCAAGATTCAAAAATGAAGCAAAAATGGCCAAAAGTGGTTCAATGATAAATGCAAGAAAATGAGAGAAAGCAAAACAGCTCCTTTGGAGAAGGTTCAGAAGACATAGATCTCAGGCAGCCTATGAAAGGTATAAAGTAGGAAGAAATGAGTAAACCCAAATCATGAGGGAGGCGAAATTAGACTCTGAACAGGATATAATCAATAAATGTACGAACCAACCAAAGCTCTTCTTTAAGTACATGTACAGTAAGATTAAAAGTAGAGATCAAATTAACGCCATCAAAGACAATACCATCGTTTATACTACGGAAGAGGAAATGTAAAACCCTTAATGAGAAATTTCAGTCAGTGTTAGTTCAGGACCCATACTTTGAAATGCAAGTAACCATACAAACGTAAATCATAATATCGAAAATATCACACTCGAAAAGAATGACATATAAGACCTGAAAAGGTTAGACAAGACCAAAGCAGAGGGACCAGATGAGATATCTAACTGGGTTCTGAGGGAATGTGCCGAAGAATAATGTACTCCGTTATTGTTAATTTCCAAAATTCAGAGACAAGGAAAACCACCGAAAGATTGGAAACTTGCCAATGTTACACCTTTATACAAGAACGGCGACAAAGAAACCCCTCTAAATTGTAGACCAGTTTTGTTAACTAGTGTAGTATGCAAGCTGTTAGAAAGGACAATTAGGAAACAGTGGGTTGAAGTACTTGAAAAACACGATATGATGTTAAATAAACACTTTGGTTTTAGAGAAGGCAGGTCATGCGTAGGAAATCTCTTCTGTTTATATGATAGAGCTTCTGAAATATTACAAGACAGAGACGGCTGGGTGGATTGTGTATACTTTATACTTTAAGAAGGCATTTGATAAGGTGTCTCATAGAAGACTATTATGGAAATTAGAACACTTAGGTGGAGTGAAAGGCAAACTCCTCGAATGGATGGAAGACTTTCTTTATGAAAGACTGATGAGAACCGTAATTAAAGGGAAGCACTCTGCATGGCGACGAGTAACTAGCAGAGTACCTCAAGGATCGGTCTTGGCGCCGATTATGTTTTTTTATTTTCATAAATGAATTAGGGTAAAACATAAGCCCAGGTAGTTATCTGAATATGTTTGCAGACGACGCGTAAATTTCAAAAAAAGGATAACTGACGATGTCTCATGCCAATGCTTCCAATGTTACACCGAGAACGTAAACTGAAACCGAGCAGATAAAGAGAAAGACCTTGGAATAATCACAAAAGGAACCTAAGCCCAAAATGGCCATATAAATGACAAAGTTCATAAAATGTTATGGCTGATTACCATCATGAAGAGGGCATTCGTGTATATGGACGAAGGCATGGTAAAGAAGATTATTACAGCCATCATAAGACTAGTCTTGAGTATGGTGCAGTGGTATGGCGTTCACACTTAAAAAGGATATAGATAAACTAGAAAGAGTTCAAAGAGCACCACAAGATGGCACCTACTCTAAGAGATATGAGCTACGAAGAAAGACTACAGAAAATAGATTTTAAACTACTTTGGAAGAGAGAAGTAAAAGAGGTGACATGATAATGATGTTCAACTATATTACAGGAAGGCAAAAGACAAAGATGACTTCATGATTTTGAACACAAGAAGGAAGAGAGGACAAAAGTTGAAAGAAAAAGAGGCGAGAAAGATTCAGGAAGTTCAATTTCCCAAACAGAACTATTGAAACATCTTCCCAAGAGCTAAGGTCATATGGTCCCGTCTGCTACAACACAACACACACAACACACACACACACACACACCACACACACACACACACACACACACACCAAAACACACATATATATATATATATATATATATATGTGTATATATATATAATATATATATA
Source organism: Penaeus monodon (assembly GCF_015228065.2). Taxonomy (NCBI): domain Eukaryota; kingdom Metazoa; phylum Arthropoda; class Malacostraca; order Decapoda; family Penaeidae; genus Penaeus; species Penaeus monodon. The sequence goes on from NC_051391.1 coordinate 37,220,594, forward strand.
CACACACACACACACACACACACACATATGCATGTGTATATATTATATATATATATATATATATTATATATATTTTATATATATATATATATATGTGTGGTGTGTGTGTGTGTGTGTGTGTGTGTGTGTATGCACGCAAACACGCACCACACACACACACCCCACACACCACACACACACACACACACACACACACACACACACACATATATATATATATATATAATATATATATGAACATAAATATATATAATATTTTATAAAATATATATATATGTACATATATATAATATATATATATATATATATATATATATATAAATATATATGTGTGTGTGTGTGTGTGTGTGTGTGTGTGTGTGTGTGTGTGTGTGTGTGTGTGTGTGTAAACAATACATAGCAAGACCAGATGGTACTTTTCTCACCTCTGTCCCAACAGCTGTCCTACCATGATGTAAGTAAGCATTCGCCCTCGAAGGGAGCCGCCGTATAAAAGGGCATGTTTCAAGAGACCGAGCCACACAAGGTCTGGCTCCATGTACCTCGTCCTCGACCCGAGAGACACGGGGGTTTCTTGGGAGTCTCATATCTACCTTCAACGATAAACTCAACAAGCCATGACCCCTTTCATTCACCTGCACTAAGGCTACTCTCTCCCTTAATATCTGGTGGCAAGCAGTGCTCAAGAAACTCTCATTGACATCTGGTGATAGCAGTGTTCCCAACCTCTCTCATTGACATCTGATGTGTGCAAGAACCTCAATGCCAATGTTAATTCGCCCACTATCCGCGAGGCCCCGATCCTCGCCGACGAGTGTTGCTGGTCCACACCGACAGAGTACACCTCTCAAAGTGCCTCCTCGCCTTCCTTAATGCCCAGCCATCACTACCAAGTCCTCTTATGATCCATGCCTATCTGCATCATGTCTGCCCTACTACTTCATACTGACGACTGTGCTACCCTCCTGACGAAGTCGCTTACGATATGTTCCTGCACTCTACGCCACCATCTTTGTCAGTCCGGCACACCTGCCTCACCAACTCTTTGCGAACCCTCGTTAGCACAACCATGGAACAGCTGTTCTACTCAACACCACCAATACTTCCTTACTACTATTTAAAAAAAAAGTGTGCCTATTTGTGCCAGATTAATTACTGCCCTCCCTATTCCCACCCACACCTTACATACGAGTTGCCTTCTTTCAGATTCAAGTACACACCACTCAGTGAACATACACAACTAACTCTATATTATAAAACTTCTCTCTGGCCATCACTGTACACCCTCACCTCACACCTCATTCCCCAGCCCTACCATTCCGTAATTGATATACTGTGTTATTAATATTTATTAGTATCTTATTTCCTCACAGAACAAACAATTATGTTTATTAGTTATTGTTAGGTTCGGTTGTTCCGCTTATATGTTTAATGTTTATTGTTGGCAAATCATAAAATTATCTATTTTTCTTTTTTATATAGTATGCCTATTAGTAATTATTTCAGTACTACTTGTGTATTCGGTAATATTATGTGAATACATTTATAACATTGTGTTCCTTTGTATCACTTTTTTTCTTATAAAAAACAGTATAGTAGAGGGTTTTGGGCATCTACCCTTATGGAGGATTGTTGTGGGTGACCACAGGTATGGCTGAATGCTGAAAGTGATGTGGAGATCAACGGGGGAGGCGGAATGCTTCCCAGTCGGCTAAGGACCGGGCAGTTCTTGTGTTGGTGCTATTGTTGTGGTCGTCAGGAGGATCTGTTCTGGATTCTGCAGTTTAAGTACACGTGCGCTGTGTAAGCGTGCAGAAAAAGAGGGGCGCCTGCTGTCAAATGAGCGAGGACAGGGCTGTGGACCTGGTGTGACCCAACCTGGGAAGCTATGCTGTGGGGTCGTGCTGCTACAGGTACTCCCCCTCCAGAGAGTGAGCTAAGCGAGTGAGTGAAATACCATGATGTATCACTTTGTGGGTTACCAGTGTAGTAGATGGTTTGGTATCTACCACTTGGACAGTTCTATATCTCTTTATGAAGTGACTGTTGTGGGTGTGAGTGCCTACAGGTATAGCTGTGTGCTGAAGGTGAAGCAGAGATCAATGGAGGGGAACTGGGTAATCCTTGTGTTGCTGCTGCTGTTGTCATAGTCGTCTGGAGGATCGTGTAAGTATGCAGGAAAAGAGGGGAGCCCGCTATCCAATGAGCGAGGACATGGCTGTAGACCTGTGTGACCCAATCTGGGAAACTATGCTGAACTTCAGGCTGTGGGGTCGTGTTGCTACACTGGCTCATTCACACAGATTTCAGTTACCTGACTAACCTCTAAACTATCTACCTGACCACTCTACAAAGAATTTCACTAAGTTTATGAATTGTGAAGTGCCATCTCTATGACTTATAACTGAACCTAATCACTTTCATGACATTATCTTGAACGTCATTAGATTGTCCTCAGTAAATGCTGGAATTTATGCTTCTCTAGTTTTAAGGTTTGGGGAATATGTAACAGCGGTAGTCTCTCCAGTTGCAAATAGTGGCAACACACTGCTGGCACCAAGCTTTATATAGGCTTACTGTAAAAGTCTATGCGCCTTAGTACAATGGTCTAGCAGGGGTAGTTATAGTTATATGATGGCTTCACTCTATATTGATAAGACTACTACACAGTAAGGGAACACACGAGACGATGCCTATGGGTAAAGCAGTGAGCGCAGGGTCACATGTCAGGTCGACCCACCTGAAGGCAATGGCTAGGCCGACCTTACCATGCCGGGCGCTAAGCACGAACTGTTGGGTCAGGCGAGGTCAGATATAATCGTCATCTATACCCTCACTGAGTTGATGGTTCTAAATTGGACTTGGAGCCACGTGGTAAACAGCCACGTGGTCTGTTGGTACAGCTTATGTATATGCCATAGCGTGGCCGAGCAATATTATAGGTGTGACATCTATTAATAATGGAACCTGTCCTAGCCGGTGTGACATACATTAATCAAGCGACCGGCCGGGCAGCTGTTGACCGCCTGGGTCATGACCTCACCTTTGGCGACAACAGGAAACGCTTGGGGGGGGGAGGGTAGCCGACGGTAAACAGCCATGTGGTCTATTGGTACAGCTTATGTATATGCCATACTTACAATGTTATCACTGCAAACTAATTTTAAACCGGGCTAATGGTCGTAAATGAAGGAATCCTGCACCCGCTGCAACAAGAAACTATGCACACTTATGCAAGGTCTATATAAGTGAGGTCTCGTCACTGACCTATTACACATGGTCCTGCCACTGGAACCTCCCCTATGAGGTGCATGAACTGAGCTCCCTCTCTGAGGTGAAACAGCATTTGGGTGGCTGTCTGACTGGAGAGGGATGAACAAAGGATTCCAAACAATGATGCCTATTTTGTAGGTGGAAGGGCTCTGGTCTCTCCCCAGGGGTTCACACCTACTCATGTGTTTGCTGTAAGTGGCATCCGTGTGCACTGTGGATATGGGAGGCCTGGATGTTGAGTGATGCTGTGCATTACCCCCTGTGGTAGCAACATGCCTTTTTGGTTTGCCTTAATTCCAGAAAGACAGGTGGCCTGATCGAGGCCCAGTCAAGTCAATCGGTTGGTCCCCTTTTGGGAGGTTTAGGGCAGTCAATGTCGCCATTGACACTCACACAGGTCCTGTGAGGGGTGGTACAATGGCCAGTGACTGCATATATCCTCTCACCACCCTTGTGGCTGTTAGACATTAGTTCTAACATATAGCTTCCATGATGGGTGGGGGTGTGAGAGGATGAAATAACTGATTATTACATGGCAAATACTTCTCCAAACCCCCCACAAAAAGGGGATGAGATGACCGTGCAAGGCCTAGCTGTGGCATCACTTTGAAGCCATACATGGTTTTCTAGTGGCAAGAGAAAATCCAAAGAACAGGATGACTCTGTCAGACCTGCTGCTAAAATGACACTTCATCCAAAAACATGTCTGGGCATGAGATTGTCCAGCAGATGGCCCCCCCAGGCCAGCACCCAAATCAAGCAGGCTCTTGAGTACCCCTCAGGGCCCTTTCCAAGATGGAGCACAAGCTGAGCACAGCTGCTGCTCCCATGACTGTAGCCCAGAATCCAAACCGAAAGGGCAGTCTGAAACGCCCCAGGCCGGAGACTCTGAGGGAGAGTCTGGACCCCCCCAGTTCAAGTTCCCTCTAAACCTGAAGGCTTCAACAATGCCACCAACTGGGGAGAGTATTGAAGATGCAGAGAAAAATCTGGTTGTCATCCGGGGCATAATTTTTGTGCCCAAAGGGTCAATCTACCCTGAATTTCCTGCAGGAAACGAAGGAGCTTAGAAATGGGAGGGTGTATCTTTCGCCATTGAATCCCGTTAATAGAAGAGTCAAGATGGTGGTACTTGGTTTCTCAGTTTTGCTGATGTGGATCTCATCACATCACACCCACAGGTCGTGGAAGCTTCCTGCATGTCGAAGGGGAAGAGCCCAGCCAGGCAAGTCCTGGTGAACCTGAAAAGAGCCCCAAACACTACCTTGATCTGGGTAACTGGGGCATTTTCGGCCTAAAACCTATGTGCTTGAGTCATTTGGGTGCTAAAAAAGTGCCAAAAATAAGGTCACCACTAGGCTAGCTGCAAGGCCAAGCCCAAACATTGTGTCTGTAGCTAGGCATACAACACCGAGGTGTCCCTCGGAAAGACAAGGAAAGACAAAGGAACACAAAGGACCCAAATTTTCCAACTGGCAAGAGGCTCACACCTGGAGCTTGGCTTGTTCTGCCAGGAAATAGGTGGCCCTCAGGCGACAAGAGGTTGCAAAAAAGGGGACTTTGTTCCTGCTACCCAAGGCACCCATGTCGGGGGACAAAACAAAAAGAAAAGGTTTCCCCAACCTCCTAATAGGAAGGAAACTCTTCCAGCCGAAACCGGATATCTCAAAAAAAAAAAAAAAAAAAAAAAAAAAGTGGGGGGGGTTGACCATTACCAAAGCAACAGAAAAAGGACCAAAGGAAATAAAGGTTCAAAGAGCAATGCAAAAACATCCCCAAGAGACGATAATCTCGTCTTTGATGAGGAAGATATGACTCCTGTTGACTGCTGTAGTCACTGCAGTAGCAACAGCTTTGGGGAGGTTGATTGAGGGGGCGGAGAAGGCAGTCACGGTCGTCATGACGGCAGTGACTCAGACGTTGCAGTCCTGGAAGGGAGGAAGCTGAACAGAGCCAAAGCAGCCTCAGCCTCACCCCAGGACGAGGGCCCTCTCCCCACTCCAACACTGGCCGTGCCCTCAGAGGCAGAGCCGAAACAGGTTGAAACTGTGCAGCCAGTGCCAGAGCAGGCGACCTTACTCAGGTAAAATCAGTAAAGAGAAAAGAACACAGAACAAAGCCTGACATTAGCTCTTCATCTCCCAGTGGCCCCATGGATAGCCTGACAAACAGCCGAAAACAGATGAAGATCCCCCAGTCAGTGAGGGCTTTACAATAGAGTTTTAGACTCCAATATAAAAGACTCTGTATCTGAATATAAAGATGCAACTATCACTAAGTAATTATCATGGCAACAATCTAAGCATGCTAAATTGGAAATTATGGCTTTTATTACAAAAAATACCATCCTCCATGCAATAGTGCGATTAAGGAATATTGACATTGTCATGCTCCAGGAGATATTAACGAGTGGACTTTTCACTTCTTTGGATATCATGTGTTCATGCTGCCAAGCACAGCTGGCAAAGAGGCTTGATCACCCTGGTCAGAGCAAAAATCCTTTGCTCCGCAATAGCCCGTGCAAAAACACTGTGGAGAGGATGTTAATTTTCTTGCTGTTGAGATTCACCTGGCCAGGGCCCCCTCAACTGTACAATGTGTACAGCAAGACAGGCTGTAGAAGCTTAGACATCAAACCAGGTTTGTGCTACTGCAGCACAAGACTGAGTGATCAAGGGGGAGACTTCAATGCACACGACTCAACCCTGGCTCCCTGCAGGGCACCGGATGTGGCAGGCTATCACATACCCAAATGTGCTTTCCCCCGAGATCACTCTTTTCAATACCCAAAAGCTAACACATTGTCAGAGGAGGGGTCCTAGAACTCACCTTGGCCACCCGGCTCTGATGGAGAGAATCACAGATGGTGTGTCAATGAGACTGTCATGAGTGACCATTATGGTGCTGTTACTACCCTCGTGGTTTGGGCCCAAATGCCATAAACAAATCCAAGATAGAAAACAGACAAGGCCAATGGAAAACCCTTTCAGAATGCCTTGGTCCACTGTCTTAGATGCAAAACCCCACACAGAGTGAAAATTGGAAGTGCTTGAAGCCAGATTTATCAGTGCCCATAAGAGTCAGGCTGGAAAAACAGCTGGAATGATTTGAGTCCTTTGTCCATAAAACCACCCTTAAAGAGATCAGGTGAGCTACTAGCTGCTCTGCCCCGAGGTACACGCCACGACCCCCAATCAGAAACAAACAGGCTGATGCATGATTCTCTGTGAGAAACAGCAGCAGCAGTCTGCCAGCCAAATTGAGGGCAAACCAAGAATGCCTAAAAAACCAGGCAGACTTCCATATCAGAGAAAGGGTAACCGAACCCAATAACTCAGATGTTTTCTTTTCTCTGAGCTAAGAAAAACCTACAAAAACAGTTCTTGCTCAGCTCGGGTCTGATGGGATCTTGTACCTATCTTTTCCCCATCTTTTACTGGCAGGTGAGCTTGCATTCCGGGCAACTCATCAACAAGTCCTGGGAAACTTCCACTCTACCCCATGCTGGAAGAGGGCTATCATAGTTCCCATCCCAAAACCAAAGGACCCCAGGGAAGTACTGCCCCATCTCTTCCCCCCGCTACTAGGAAAGATGGCAGAGGAATGGGACAAACAGACTCCAATAGAAAATGGGACCCCCACATAAACACCTCCATGGGTTCACAAAGGGCATGAGCACAGCACACAGCAAGTCACGCTCTTAAGCAAAATCAGCATTGTCACATCTGTGGTAGCATTCCTAGACCTGAAGAAGACTTTTGAACTAGCAGGTCCTCTTGCTTCTGAGGAGACCCTGATCTAGAGGGGAATCTTGGTTGGGATAGGTGACTATTTCTGGAACAGAACGGCCAAAGTCAGATTCCAAGGTCACCTACCACAGCACATCCCACTAGAAAATGGAATGCCACAGGGTGGGGCCCTAAATCCAGCTCTTTTCAACCCCTAAATATCCTGTATCCTAAACAAAAACCTCCCAGTGGGGTGTAGATCATATCCTATCCAGACGATCTCACAATCATCTCCACTGGATCACACTGCCTAAGTAGAGCCCAGCACTGTCTTGACCTTGTATCTGAGGAGTGCTGTAAAACAGGACTAAAGATCTCGGGAGCCAAATCCAAAACATGGCTCTGAGACAAAAAGTTCAAGGTACAAGCTTGATAAACCAGGGAATGGACTTAGAGTGGGTCCAGGTCTTCCAAATTCCTTGGGGGAAGGATAGACCGGACCCTCTCCTTTAAAAAGGGTCCTGTACTTGGTTGACCGAATCAAACATAACTGTTTGTCATGAGAGCAATGACAGTGAGACACGGGAGCTAGGCATAAAATATTAAGGGTCATTTTTGTGTATGTGTCATCTGTCCCATTGTGACTATGCTCCTTTCTCCCTGATTGCTACGAAACCAAGATAAAGAGAAAAAAATGGAGACAGTTCAAAAAGAAGCTGCCAGGATAATTCTGGATGCCCTAAGGAAGACGAAGGCCCTCAACCTCCTTATGAAGGCAAACCTTCCTCCCTGGACTCACAAATTGATCTAAAGGCAGCTCAGTTCCTTTCAGAGGTCATCCAGGCCCCAGGAACACAAACATGAGACAAAAAATACTCAGCACCTAAACAAGACCACGAGTGTTTGCTAACAACTGGCTGTCTCACACAACCAGTGTGTTGATACGCTATCAGCTCAAAGAGCAACTACTTGCCAAGGGTATGGACTCCCGACTTTATTAAAGCCCTGCCGGGGACACAATTTTAGATCAAGTTCTCTGTTATGAGTTTGTTAAGGAGAAGGAATCAATACCTCATGCCTAGTCTAAAGGCAGAAGCTGAAAGGGTCATTACAACCATCACTCCTCTTGGTAGTAGAACCTACTTCACGAATGGATCAGTCGATCCCATAAACCGTACTGCAGCACTGGCTTTGCAGCAAGGGATGCCCCCCAACAATCCTGAGGGTAATAGACAATGCCTCCTCACTACAGGCGATCATAAGACCCTAACTCACGTGTCATTGAGGAAGGACACGTGATCATAATACAGACTCCGGGGCAGCCACTGACGGGTGTACAGCAAAACTTGCCCAAGACACATCACCTCCTGACACTGTGCTTAACATAGCATAGAGGATTTTTGCTCAGGGTAGAAGAATAATCTTTAAACTGGGTCCTTAGCCACATAGGCATAAAAGGGGAATGAGCTTGCTGACAGACTAACCGACATTGGCAGGGATATGCCTCCAAATTCCATGATCATAATGCTGAGCCCAAAAAATCTTAAGGCAGAAGTGTAATGCCACAGCTCGTGCCTTCCTCCTGCAGCTTCAAAAGACAGAAATTGAGATCATCCCCCCCGGCCAGATGGTACTCAGATGCCACAGGCTATGAACCACTGGCACTCTCTGAAGTTAGCAATAGAGGTGCCAAAGTCATTCTTCATAGAATCAGACTAGGTTACCATGGCAGATCATAGAGACAGGTTTGGGATGCACTGGGGAGCCAAACGCCATGCTGGTACATTATTAGAAATTGTGAGTGCACACAATTTCTGAGACAGGGACTGCCCACAACAGCCGCTGGGCTGGTAAAGACGTTATGCTGTATGCTTACATTATGGCGGTAGGAGCCCTTGTT
>NC_051391.1:37234494-37236994 GCF_015228065.2 Penaeus monodon
TCTGGATTTACTCCTGGCAAGTCCACGGATAGACCGTATATTAGCGCTTGAGTAATTGTGGAACCCCGGGCGTGAGTTTGGTCGTGGGTTGCTTGAAACCCTTTACATCGACCTCAAGAAGGCGTTTGACTCGGTGCCATCGGGAATCGCTAATGGGAGATCCTGAGACTCAGGGGAATTCCGACCCCAGATTATTAGCCTGATAAAAAGCCTTTATACGGGTACTGAAAGTGTTTGTAAAGGTGGTGGGGTATGTCGAACTTCTTCCCTGTTAATTCAGGGGTGAGGAAGGTTTGTGTCCTTTGAAACCAACACTTTTAAACACCTGTATGGACTGGAAAATGGGCAAAAAACTACTAACCCCAAAGTCAGTGTAGAGCAACACTAGGCAATTAAGTCTCAGACCTTGACTTTGCCGACGATGTTGCCATCCTATCTGAGTCCTTGGAAAGTCACTTGTGGCGGCTCTTGATGCCATTAGCAATGAGGCGAAGCCCTTAGGCCTAGAGGTCTCCTGGACCAAGACCAAGATTCAAGGACTTTGGAGGCCTGTTAGGGGAACCCTTCAGTCGATCCATGCTTGCGGCGAGGACGTTGAAGTTACAGAAAATTTTTTTTTTTACATACTTTGGTAGCGTAGTCCATATCTCTTGGTTGTCAGGCCAAGAAGTCAGTAGACGGATTGGTCGGGCAACAGGACCATGAACTCGATCAACAAGAGTGTTTTGGAGATGTTGGTACCTAGGGCAGAAGGATCAACTGCGTGTCTTAAAGGGCCCTTTTGATACTGCCAGTTTTGCTCTATGGGAAGGAAACCTGGCCCACTATCCAGTGTCTTGGAGTTTCGCCTTGATCCCTTTTTGTAACAAGTCCCTTCGCCGGTCATGGGGTACAGTTTGGCAGGATCACGTGTTCCAACCGGCAGTTTACACCGTGAGACTGGCATGGGACCGTTACTTGCATAATCCGGGATCGCCAGCTCAGGCTATATGGCCACCTAGCTCGCCTCCCTATGGACGATCCGGGCCCTTTAGGTTGTCTCTCTGCGAGACAATTCCTGGGTGGAGGAGGCCCGTGGGACGACCAGGAGATCATGGCTTGGGGCAGCTCGACGAGGACCTGTCCACGAGGAATTAGAAAGGGGCCGTGTGCCTGCCTGGAGACTCGCCTCGAGGGATCCTCGTGGCTGGAAGGAAGGGTGGAATGCGGGCCCTGCACCCCCGTCGGCGTTAGATGACAATATAATATATATATATATATATATATATATATATATATATATATATATAACATATATATATTACATATACATATAATACACATATATATCTGTACAGTGCATATATATCACCATCATCATTGGGAGCTAACGCCGACGGGGTGCATAGCCGAATTCACCCTTCATTTCTAACTACGAGGGCGCCTCATAGCGAGCCGCCAGGTATCTCTAGTTCTTCACGACAGGTCTGATCAATCTGCCCAAGCCATGGCTTTCTAGATCGTCCCACAGGCCTCCTTCACCCAGGGTTGTCTTGAACAGAGACCTGCCAACTGTACCCCATAATCTGGCGCAAGGACCTGTTACAAAGGCATCAAGACAAGATTCCAGGCACAACTAGCATCTAGGTTTCACTACCATATAGTAAAACTGGCCTTGAAGACACGTAGCTTGGTCCTTCTGCACAGGTACTGGCATCTCTAAATACTCTTGTCAAGAGATTTCATGACCCCTGCTGCCAGGCCAATATTCGTCTACTGACTTCCTTCTGACAGCCTGGAGTCATGAACTGCACTACCGACGTTTATAAAGCTCTCTGTGACCTCAGTGTCCTCACTGAATGCATGCACTGACTGAACAGGATCCAGGTCCTTGGTCTAGGAGACCTCTAACCCCAGGGGTTCACTTCATTGCTAAATGCATCAAGAGTCACTATTAGGGTTTCCAGAGACTCAGAATAGCAACATCGTCACCAAGTCAAGATCGGTAACCTTGATATTGCCCAGAGATGCTCCACAGCAGTTTTTATGCAGTATCCAGTCCATGCAAGTATTGAAAAGTGTTGGTGCAAGAACACAGCCTTGCCTCACTCCTGAACTAACAGGAAAACGCTCTGACAGTGCCACCAAAACCCTTTCAGCACTTTGTCTTGCTATCAATCCAATAATCCTTGTTGGAATTCCTCTTAGTCTCAGGATCTCACCGAGTGAGATCCTTGAGGTCGATGTAAGCTGCAATCAGCTCATGTTTGAACTCACATCGGCGCTCTACAATGACTCGAAGCTCCAGGATATGATCCAGATTGCTCTGGCCTCTGGTGATCTCTGATACGTCTCAGAAGGATGTGAGTGAGAACCTAAGCTGAGCAGTGTAATGCCTCGGTGATTGCTGCAGTTCCACCAATCCCCTTTCTCCTTCCAGAGAAGGATGACCACACCTCTCAGCAGGTCAGGGGAAATGGTACAAGTCTGCCAGATGGCAGACAGGACATAGGTTCTCCAC
>NC_051391.1:37240160-37252660 GCF_015228065.2 Penaeus monodon
GGGTTTGTTGTGTGTTTGAGATGATAAGGGGTGGGTTGTGTGTGTGTGTATGTGTGTGTGTGTGTGTGTATGTGTGTGTGTGTCTGTCTGTCTGTCTGTCTGTCTGTCTGCCTGTGTCGATATCTGTATCTCTTTGTCTTTGTCAGTGTCACTGTATCTGAATCGGAGTCTCCGTATGTGAGTGAGTGAGTGAGTGAGTGAGTCCGGAGGGAGGCGGTCTCTGCTGTTGTTGCCTGACTCATGGCAATCGCAGCTGGTTCCTTGGCTAAGAATGAATCATTTTGGCCGGAGTTAAAGGGAGATCGGAGAGTGACGTGCACCGTGCATTCTTATGTGGCTTCGTTGCTTCTTCCTTTCAGTCGTCGTCGCTCGCAAATGTCTCTTATTTTCGACCTATGCACATCTATCTGTTTATCTGGTTATTTGTATATCTGCCTATCTCGGTGTCTCGCCATCTTTCTTCCTCGACTCTCTCTCTTTATCTATCTATCTATCTATCTATATCTCTATCTCTCTATCTATCTCTCTATCTATCTTTCTATCTATTTATCTACCTATCTATCTATCTATCTATCTATCTATCTATCTATCTATCTATCTATCTATCTATCTATCTATCTATATATATATATATATATATATATATATATATATATATAACTACATGTCTATGTACCTGTCTCTCAGTCTACCTGTTCATCTCTCTCCCATCGCCATTCTATCCATCTATCTATCTCTATGTTTACTTCTCGTCTCCAACATCTCTTATTTATCCCTCTATCTCTCCATCCCTATTCCTCCCCCCCCCCCACTGCTCTCCTTCCGTCCTTGTAAAATGCGTGTTTAGAGCGACCCAACATTAACCAAGCAATGGAAATAATGAAAGTGATACGATGCGATATCAAAATATGAATTTCTCCGCTAAAGTGAAGGAAAATTTCTTTTAACCGTTTGCTTCGTTGCCTTGCAGGAATTCCTCTCACCGGCTTCCGTTACCCAGCTGTTCTGCCTAGCCAATATGGGTAAGTGTTGTGCGGGTGTTGTACCTTGCTTTATTGCCGTTGGTGTTGTTATTACTGTTGTCAGTATCATCATCATCATCATTATCATTGCTATTATTATTATTGGTATTATTATCATTATTATAATCATCATCGTCATTATTCTCACAATTGTTATTATTATTTCTTTATGTTCCTTTTTCTCTTGTGTTTTTTTTTTTACCGCCTTTTCTCTTTCTTTTTATTTTTCGCTCCCTCCCCCCTCCCCCCTCCATTTTCTCTCTCTTTCTCTTGCTTGCTTGCTCCCTCCCTCCCTCCTCCCTCCCTGCCTCCCTCCTCCCTCCCTCCCTCCCTCCCTCCCTCCCTCCCTTTCTCCCTCACTCCCACCCTCTCTCTCTCAATATCATTCCTCTCTCTCTGGCTCATTTCTGTATTTATCATTCGTATGCTTTCCGCCTTGTTTACTGTTGCTGTGGTTACGCCAGGCCTTAGCGGTATGAAACTGATATCGAACAAAGTGATAATGAATGGATACTAATGATAATCAGAGTAGACATACGATATAGATTAATCATTAAAAAAAAAGAAAAAAAACGAAAAAAAAAACAAAGTTTGGTGTAGGCACATAAAAACGGAAAAAAAATAGTCAGGTAAATTTTGAAATGAGTCTTGAGTTAATAATTCATATAATTTTTAAACATATCTGAGGAATTTGGATATAATGAGCCGGCGGTTAAATGCTTCGTTTAAGTAACTGTTTATTTTCATTTTCTCTCTAACTATTTGCTTTTAAAACAAGTCTCATCATTTATTTAACTTGCATTTTATTTATTTATTCATATTGATTTACATGATTTATAAATCTTTGGGAAAAAAAAATGTAAAGGAAAAAAATTCCATCTTAATATTTTTCACAATTTTCAGTGCATTTCAAATGATATATTTTCTTCATCTTTTTTTATTATTCTTTTATATGCTTTTATTGGACATATTTTTCTTGCAATATATATATAAAAAAACAACTTACTGTGTTACTTTTCCGTCCGTGTTTATTTGGTCCTGCTGCTAGGGTCATTCTCCCTCCTCTTGTTATTGTTATTTTTATTTCCTCTTCTCCTCCTTCTTCTTCTTCTTCTTCTTCTTCTTCTTCTTCTTCTTCCTCCTCTTCTTCTTCTTCTTCTTTTATTATTATCGTTAATATTATTTATAAGCATTGCTCTATAACCATCACCAATATATTCATTATTCTTTATTCATTTCTTTATCCATTTTCCTCACAATTCACCCCCTCCCCCCCAAAAAAAAAAAAAAAAAATCACGAGTCAGGTTAATGATGATGACTCTGGTCGACTTTGATGAGTCAGAGAAACTGCGCCGCGCCAGGAATTAATTGGGTGAGATTTAAATGACGAAACGACAAGCTCTCTCGGTCCCTGCTCCTTTTTCTCTCTTTTCTTTCTTTTCTTGCTCTTCCCTTCGCATGGCTTCTCCCCGATTTGCTCGTGTCTTCTCTTCTCTCTCTTTTTTTCCGTTTCTTTTTTTTTTTTCCTCTCCTTTCCTCCGCTCTCTCTCTCTCTCTCTCGTTCTTTCTCTTCTCTCTCTCTCTCTCTCTCTCTCTCTCTCTCTCTCTCTCTCTCTCTCTCTCTCTCTCTCTCTCTCTCTCTCTCTCTCTCTCTCTCTCTCTCTCTCTCTTTCTATCTCTCTTTCTATCTCTTTCTTTCTCTCTCTCTCTCTCTCTCTCTCTCTCTCTCTCTCTCTCTCTCTCCGTCTGTCTGTCTGTCTGTCTGTCTGTCTATGTCATCTCTCTTTCTCTTCATTTCTTTATTTCTCTTTTTCTCTCTTTCTCGTTCCCTCTTTCTTAACAGCAGTTGGCCTTGTACAAAAAAACATCATAAAAAAACTTCGCACATACGTATTCCTGCAGATTGATTAATTGTACTTCGCAAATGCGACCAAGACATTTCCACGCTCGGAGCTCATTAGAACTGATATTCATGAAATCAGTAAATTTCAAAAAGTTTTGACGATCGTCTCTCTCTCTCTCTCTCTCTCTCTCTCTCTCTCTCTCTCTCTCTCTCTCTCTCTCTCTCTCTCTCTCTCTCTCTCTCTCTCTCTCTCTCCCTCTCCCTCTCCCTCTCCCTCTCCCTCTCCCCCTCACTCCCCCCCTTCTCAGCTCAAAGTTTGAATATGATTAACACACTAACGATGTCATTAAGTCTGATTAAAACGCGAAGAAATAAGCGATCAGAGAACTATCGCAATTCGTACATATTTTAGGAAAATTAGTTCAGTTCCATCACGCGAAATGATATGCAAATTCCTGATCAAGGTAATGACAAAACACGCATTTCACAGATGGAGGTGACGGTGTTGGTAGGATGATCGTGGTGCCAGCGGTGGTGTCAGACACTGTAAGATGTTGGCATGGTGTGTGTGTGTGTATGTGTGTGTGTGTGTGTGTGTGTGTGTGTGTGTGTGTGTGTGTGTGTGTGTGTGTGTGTGTGTGTGTGTGTGTGTGTGTGTGTGTGTGTGTGTGTGTGTGTTAGTGACAGATGATATATTTTCAAATTAGCTGAAGGTATAATTCAGAGACAGGTGTGAAGGGAACAAGTGCACATGTGTGTTACATATATCTAAATTTTCCACATAATTCATGCATATGAATTTAAAAAATTACCCATCTCCCTGCCTATATTTTAAAATTAAGTCTGAAATTGCAAAAAAATACATATTACCCCCGCCCCCTCTAAAAAAAAGAGAGAGAGAGAAAAAATAGAAAAAAAAAAAATCTTAGGCAAATACACATAAATATTTCCCTCAAACGTGCAACTTCGCCCCTCCCTCCTCATCGCCTCCTCCCCTCCCCCCCCCCCCCCCACACCCCCCCCCCCCCACACACCCCTAGGTCGAGGGGAAAATCTTTTCACACGCCATGCCGACCGAGTGGCCGAGGGCGAACCTTCGAGAACAAACGGCGAGGCGATTGGGGATTGAGAAATCACATGATGGTTAGTCTTGCACGCAGGGGGAGGGGAACGGGCGGGCGGTTAGGGATCGGGGAAAGGTGAAGTAAAGGAGGAGGAGGAGGAAAAGAATAATAATAATAATGATAATAATAATAATAATAATAAGAAGAAGAAGAAGAAGAAGAAAAGAAAAAAGACTAAGGAGAAGGTCAAGGAAAGGAAGGAGGAAGGGAACGGGAAGAAACAGGAGGAGAAAGAGGAAGAGGGAGAGGGAGGGTGGAGGAGAAGAGAAGGAGTGGGAAAAATAGTGGGGGAGAGAAAGAAAGCAAGAGAAAGGGAGCGACAGACAAGTGTCGCGAGATGAATGGTCGGCCGGCGCGCGTAGGAAGGGCTTCGCGGCGCTCCTATTGGTCGACCGAGGAGTAAGCAAAGGCTCTGATTGGCTGGCGGCTTTCTCTCGGAGATCGATGTCCTTCGCTCGTTGGCTGCAAGTTTTGATCGCTCGCTCTCTCTCTCTCTCTCTCTCTCTCTCTCTCTCTCCTCTCTCCCTTTCTCTCTCTCTATCTCTGCTCTCTCTCTCTCTCTCTCCTCTCTCTCCTGCTCTCTCTCTCTCTCTCTCCTCTCTCTCTCTCTCTCTCGCCTCGTCTCTCTTCTCCTCTCTCTCTCTCTCTCTGCTCCCTTCTCTCCTCCCTCCCTCTCCTCTCGCTCCTCTCTCCCTCCATCTCTCTCTCATCGCTCTCTCTCTCCTCCCTCTCCCCTCTTCCCTCTCCCCTCCTCCTCTCCCTCCTCCCTCTGTCCTACTCCGCCCGACTCTCGCCTCATTCGTAAATCATCTTGCAGCGACGGGCTTCTCTATCCTTCTGTATCCTTCGCCTTTCGCCTGGTTTGAGGTGGGGGGTATGTCAAGTCGGAGCCTTGTGGGGGGGTCTGGTGAGTACAGGTTGGGAGGGCTTTATGGTGGAGGGGGGGTGTGAGTGTTGGGGGGGGGGGAGGGTACGTACATTGTAAGGGGGGCTAAGTATGGGGGTTGTGAATGGGCGTTGAAGGTAAGTCAAGGTGTTGGGGAAGGGGAAGGGTTGGGGGCTGTCCACTTCGGGGGTGTGAGGGGGATAGGTGTCTTGAGGTAGGGGGAGAGGGATGCATGAAGGGGCTGGGGAGAAGAGTATGTTAAGATTTTCAGAGTTGGGGTTGCAGAGGGAAGGAAGGGAGGAGGAGGGGGAGGGGGAGGGGAGGGGTGAGTATTCGAATGTGA
Source organism: Penaeus monodon (assembly GCF_015228065.2). Lineage (NCBI taxonomy): Eukaryota > Metazoa > Arthropoda > Malacostraca > Decapoda > Penaeidae > Penaeus > Penaeus monodon. The sequence goes on from NC_051391.1 coordinate 37,245,380, forward strand.
TTGGCAAGGTTGCGTGCGGTCGACTCGTGCCTGGCGTGCGTTCACGGGGTAATGGATGCTACTCTTTTATCCGCTAAATTGTGGGCAGACCTGAGTGGGGTTTTGTCGTACTCAAGTGGCACTCGCGTTGGGGTGTCTCTCTTTTCACCCCCCCTCCCCGACCACCTAACCCTCCCTCTTTTCACCCCTCCCCCTCCCTCTCCCCCGCCACTTCCCCTCCCTCTTCCTTACCACCTCCCCTCCCTCTTCCCTCCACCACCTTCCCCTCCCTCCCTCCCCCACCACCTCATAGCTCCCGATCGCGCACGCGCCGGTTACTCTATGGCGAACCCTCCCTCCCCCATTCTCTCGCTCTTCCTTCTCTCGTACATCTCGCTTGGTTTAGTTGGGTTTAATGTATTGTCTTCGTCTGTCGGTTTGTCTGTCTGCCTCTTTCTCAGCTTTCATTCTTCTCTCTCTCCGTCGTTATGCTTTATTCTTTTCTATCCTCCATCTCTCAGGTTTAGCGCTCTCCCTCTTTCTCTCTCTCTCTCTCGCACCTCACCTCCTTCATTCTCCTCCTCTCTTACCTCTACCTTGTTCCGTCTCCCGTTAAAACCTGCTGTCCAGAGGATATTTATACCCTCCTCAGGTAGGCCGAGGCGGAGGCAGGCGGAGGTAGGCCTATGGAGTGACAGAGGCGCATATATTTTCTTGCTTGACGGGTGTCGTTGGCAGGCAGACGCCCCCTTGGCAGGCCGGACGATGGTGGGCCTCGCTCGGACTTGTGGTGGTGGTGGGGGGGGGGGGTAGGAAAGGGTAGGAGTGCGTGTCTGTGAGGGGGGGGGGCGGTGTGTGTGAGTGTGCGTGCGTGTGTGTGTGTGCGTGAGTGTGTGCGTACTGTATAGTTTATAGTGTATATAGATAGATAAATAGATAGAAAGACCGACAGATAATTAGATAGATAGATAGACAGATAGATAAATAAATAGATATAGATAGACAGGCAGATTGTTAGACCAAAGAAAGACACAGATAAGCGGAGGCAGAGATCAGTCCACAGCCCCAAGATGCACGCCCTTCGCCGTCTCTTATCAAACCTGCGCGTCGAGAATGCTTTCGGGGTCAGCTTCAGAGTAGCACCGTCATCCCAAGCCGAGAGAGATTGTCTTTTTTTCTTTGATTTTGGATATAGCGCCACGGGTGACGAATGTATTAGTGAGGACGAGTCGCAAAGTCATGGGTGGCGTGTGGGGAGGGGGAGGGGAGGGAGGGGGAGAGGGAGAGGAAGGCGCGCGTGTGATGATGAAAGGGAGAAGGGGAATGAGAGTGGGGGAGATGGTGACCACTGAGCTAACGAGGCTGACAGTGCTTCTCCTCCCTCTTCTCCATCCCTTTCTCCTCTACCCTCCTCCCTCCATCTAAATCCCTACCCTCCATAACCCTTTCCCCATTCCCATTTCCCTAGCTCCTCCCTCCTCCCCCTTTTTCCCGTTCTCCAACTCCCTCCCTCCCCCTAAATCCTCTCTTCTCTCCCTCTCTCTCCACCCAATTCCTCTCTCCTCTCCCACCCTGTAACCCCCTCCCCCTTCCATGCCCCAACACCCCTCCCTCCTCCTCTCCTCCCCCATTCCCCAACCCTTCCCCCTCCCTCCCCCCATCCACCCCAGGCGCTAACGATCGATATTTAGTGAACAAGTATTTCAACACAGGTAAAGTGCGGGTCAGACATCGGTCACGCGATCATCTGGTCACTGAGCGGCTGTTGCGCTTCCCGAGGAGGGGAGGGGAGGGGGGATTAGGGAGTGGGAGGGAAGGGGACGATGGAGGAGAGAGGGAAGGGGAAGAGAGGGATAGTAGGGATTGGGGGAGGGACGAGAGGAAAGAGGGAGAGGGAAAGGGAAACGCAAGCGACAGAAGTCAGAATTACACAGTCCTTAGTGTTCACTGCTGTATAGCTGTAAAGCCAAGATGTATTTTACATGACTGAAGGAAAAGGAAAGGGTGAGAGAAGGAGGGGAAGAAAAGGAAAGAAGGAGGAGGAGGAGGATGAAGGAAAAAGGAAAAACAAGGAGAAGGAGAATCAGAAGAAGAGGCGGTAAAGAAAGAGAAATGAGAGCGGGCAGGAAGGTGAAGTAGAAAGGATGAAGAGGTTAATGAGGCCGGGCGGCGCAGGTGGGGGGGGGGGGGGGGCACGAGGAGAAAGGCGATTACCGGTCCGGGCAACGGTCGACGGGGGGCAAGCTGGCGATGGGGGGCGGCGGGGTGGTGGTGGCAGGGTGGTGGGGGTGGGGAGGGGGCCACGCTGTCGCGACGTGACGTTCAATGGGAAAATATTTATCGCAAGAACGGAGATTTATGCCGATCATTGGTGCCAGCGATGAGTTATTTCCCTCATTAATGGGGGTGGTTTGTTTGGGGTTGGGGTGAGAGGGGACGGGTGGGGGGAGCGTCCCCTGCTTGTACCTCCCCTTCTCCCTCCCTTCTCCTCTCCCTCCCCTCTCCCCTTGTTCTACTTCTTTTCTTGTGCTCTTTACTTACAGCAGGTGCCATGTCGGGCTGGAGTGGGGTGGGATGGGTAGGGGTGGGGGTAGAAGTGTCATATGTCATAAGAAAGTGTCATTCTTCTCGATATAAAAGAATGAAAAATGTACAGTTATTATTCCGGGTTTTGTACTATGCCCTCATTCTCTTTCTCAATCTCCAAGGAAAATGTATTGGCCACCCTTAGAACTCCCTGAAGTTTAATCTAGAATGCTTCTGTGGTATTTTTTTTTTCTATTTCGAAACCCCACCCCCTTTCCCCTCTCCCCCTTCTCCCTCATAACCCTCCTTTTTTTGTTATTAGCTTCCTTCCCCTCTCCACTCCCCACACCCCACCCCACCCCACCGAGCACCTCCTCTATCCCATCCTCTCCCCCCCACCCCCCCTGCCATCACTGCTCCTAAACACACAAACATGTAAATACACAAACATGCACTCTCTCTCTCTCTCTCCTCTCCTCTCCTCTCCTCTCCCCTCCTCCCCCTCCTCTCCCCTCCTCCCCTTTCCTCTCCCCTCCTCTCCTCTCCTCTCCTCTCCCTCTCTCCCCCCCCCTCTCCCTCCCTCTTCTCCCTCCCCCTCCCCTCCCCCCCCCCCCCTCCTCTCTCTCTCTCCTCTCCTCTCCTCTCCTTTCCTATCTCTCTTTCTCTCCTCCCTTTCTCCTCCCTCTCCTCTTCCCCTTTTCTCTCTCCTTGCTTCTTTGTCGCCTTCCCTGTGCTTGACATGTGACACCCCCCCCCCCCATTCTCCTAGCATCTTCCTCCCCCTGCCCCCACCCCCTCCCCCTGCCGCCACCCCCTCCCCCATGGTCACGTGTGCACTTCTCCTCTCCTTTTTCCTATTTTTATTCAAATTTATTTTATTATATATTCACTCCCTTCTCATCTTTACCTCTCGCGAATAAAGGAAGGGAGAAAGGATGTAGAGGAGGAGGGAGAGAAAAAGAGGAGGAGGACGACGAGGAGATGGAAGGAGGGAGGAAAGGGGGAGAGAGGCGGAGGGAGGGAGGGGGAAAGAGGGAGGGAGTGAGGGAGGGATATACTGATTAAGACGAGAGAGAGAGAAAAAAAATCCGTTTTCTAAATAGGTACAAGATTGGTGATTAGATGCGCGTCCTCCTGATAGTGAAATGATAATGTCAGGGTCACCCATATGCCGCTCGGAGTGCTGTGGATCGCCATTTGGCATTCACCATTAACGATCACTATCTCAGTTTAACCATAAAGGATCACTGTTTTATTTCACCTTAAGGGATAATAGCCATGCTCGGGGTCATCATGAAGGTTACTGTATAGTATTTCCACTTAAAAAATCACCATAAACGGGAAAAGGTACCACTGTTTGTCTTCATTTAGTTTCACCACAAGTGGATCACCATAAAGCGTCACCATAAAGTATACGGATCAAAATCATGTATACGTGACTGTCTTCATTATTTTTTCACTTTGTATTTATTTGCGACTCCAGTCGGATGCGTTTGAGAATCAAATTGCAGCTTGGAACTTGCAGTATTTTGCTTTTTTCCACAGACCTATGTTTAGACGTGTTCTTGCTGAGTACACTTGAATTAACGACCTATAGATCCAGAAATTATTGTAGCCTTTGCCATGTAGACAAAGAAGTGTAGAGAAGAGGGGGGGGAGATAGTGGCTCCAGGTGTAGTGAGAGGGAAGAGATGGGTGGGGGAGGGGGAGGGGGAAGTGGGGGAGGGGGCGATGAGCAAATATCTCCCGCATCAGAGATAACGAGCACGCAGCTGTGTGTTCGGCTGTTCGTTGTTATATCAGGCAAGCAGGCACACTGGGGGACACTGACAAGCGAGGCAGTGAGCGACAGACCACGATTCAATTAGCCACTGGCAGACAGTCAAGCAAGCAGATGACCGGCAGGCAAGAGAGACAAGCAAGCAAGCACACCAGGCTAATGCAATGCATCCGGGAGCTTCTAAACTGACCTGACCCCTGACCTCTGACCCATGGAGGGATAACTTCCGTTGGTCAGCGAAGTGTGTTTTACGGCCGTGGTTGTAGCAGAGGATGTAGAGAGGCCTTTTGTCTTTCACGCTCGCGGCGGCCGTCACCATTGTCACAGGCGCTTCCGGGTTGGCTGGGCGGTGCTGCTGCGTGGCCTGTGGGTGCCACGCAGGGGGCAGGGGAGGAGGCCGTTCTCTTTCCCTTTCTCTTTCTCCTTTTTTTCTATCTTCCACGCTCTCTCTCTCTCTCTCTCTCTCTCTCTCTCTCTCTCTCTCTCTCTCTCTCTCTCTCTCTCTCTCTCTTCTCTCGTCTCTCTCTCTCTCTCTCTCTCCTCTCTCTTCTTCCTCTCTCTCTCTCTCTCTCTCTCTCTCTCCTCTCTCTCTCTCTCTCTCTCTCTCCTCTCTCTCTCTCTCTCTCTCTCTCTCCCTCCCTCAATCTGTCTGTCTGTCTGTCTGTGAGTACGTCTATTCGCCATCTTCTTTCCCCTTATTTGTTATTCTTTTCTTCATTATCATTCATTATCCTTATCTTCCTCCTCGTGTTCCTACTGCTGCTACTCCTCCTTCACTTACTCCTTCTTCTTCTTCTTCTCCTCTTCTTCTTCTTCTTCCTCCTCCTCCTCCTCCTCCTCCTCCCCCCCCCTCCCTCCTCCTCCTCCTCCCTCCTCCTCCTCCTCCTCCTCCTCCTCCTCCTCCTCCTCCTCCTCCTCCTCCTTGCCATCTCTCCTTCCGACCTCCTCCATCTGTTCCCACGATGTGCACTTCGCGCTCCGCTGAAAATAGACTACACAACGGGCTGCCCTTCTGGAGAGCGAGGTCGTCTCTCTCTCTCTCTCTCTCTCTCTCTCATCTTCTCTCGTCTCTCTCTCTCTCCTCCTCTCCTCTCTCTCTCTCTCTCTCTCCTCTCTCTCTCTCTCTCTCTCTCTCTCTCGTCTCTCTCTCTCCTCTCCTCGTCTCTCTCTCTCTCTCTCTCTCTCTCTCTCTCTCTCTCTCTCTCTCTCTCTCTCTCTCTCTCTCTCTCTTCTCTCTCTCTCTCTCTCTCTCTCTCTCTCTCTCTCTCTCTCTCTCTCTCTCTCTCTCTCTTCTCTCTCTCTCTCTCTCTCTCTCTCTCTCTCTCTCTTTCAGTTCTACGTACGAAATAGAAATTACCCTCTCTAATATCTGTTTGTAATGAGGCTCAATTGCATGCAACAGATCAACGAAATTAGTCTCGACCATTGCGATTTTATTTTGCAAGACAATTTATTAATGCTCATCTGCATGTATGGAAGTTAATTCAGTCATAGCCATAGATACTGTCCTGGTATGATTGATTTTTTTTCTTAAATCAAGTTGCAAGCCATTTCATCATTCAGAGATATGCCATGTTTATGGCAGCATTTTCTGTCGCTATGAAACCTGTAATTCAGTGTCAGGTTAATGTCATGTTGCCGCTGTAAATCTTGTAAAGCTTCCAACGTCCATGAAAATGTTCTACCCTCCCCTCTTTCTCACTTCCTCCCCTCCTCCATATTACCCCCCCCCCCTTTCTGAATGCTCATGAAGTGCCTCTCCCCTTTTCGCTCTCTTTCTCTCTCCCTTTCCAACTCTCTCTTCTCATCACTCCCTTTCCCCTCTCCCCTCTTCCCTCTCCCCTCTTTCCTCTCCCTCTCCCCTCTTTCCCTCTCCCCTCTCCCCTCTCCCCTCTTCCCTCTCCCCTCTTCCCTCTCCCCTTTCCCTCTCCCCTCTTCCCTCTCCCCTCTCCCCTTTTCCCACTCCCCCTTCCCCCCCTCACCTCAGCCCTCCTCGTTCGGTATTTTTTGGATTGAAGATTATGTGCATTGAGAGGCAAGCGAGCGCGTGTCAATCACGGTGTTGCAAGCAATAACATGTTGACAACGACCTAACAACCAGCGCACTCGGGTCGTGAGTGACAAAACAAACCACAACAATGGGACGCACACACGCACACGCACACACACACATACACATACACATACACATACACATACACATACACACACACACACACACACACACACACACACACACACACACACACACACACACCTCTCTCTCTCTCTCTCTCTCTCTCTCTCTCTCTCTCTCTCTCTCTCTCTCTCTCTCTCTCTCTCTCTCTCTCTCTCTCTCTCTCTCACTCTCTCCTCTCTCTCTCTCTCTCTCTCTCTCTCTCTCTCTCTCTCTCTCTCTCTCTCTCTCTCTCTCTCTCTCTCTCTCTCTCTCTCTCTCTCTCTCCTTCCCCCCACACAACAAAGCCCAACCATCACATGCCCCTAACCCACCCCTACCCTCACTCCCACCCCTCGCCCCCAATTCCATGCTCCCAAACGGCCCCCAGACACCGTCATGAACCCGAAGAATAAATCTCTCTTGAACGCCCTCGGAAAAATGTTTGCTCACTTAATTCACGGCTGCTTTGGAGTGTGAAGAAATTCCTGTTGCAATTATAATGGGATGGCCGGGCCGGCGCACCTCCTTCAGGTTGGAGACCCTCACGCAACGCACACATAAGTCACACCTGCCGGGACGCGCACCTGGAAATCCTAGCAACAGCTCACAAACGGCGCGCGTTTCGACAACAGTGTTTTGCGTCCGGCCCCGCGAAGCTGTCGCCACGGTGCTTTCGTAAACGCATGCAAGACAAAGAATAAACATAAGTACATGTAAGCTCAAGCACAAGGGATTCAAGCGCAGGTATTGCTGTGTAGGCGGAAATATGTGATCTATATTTATATATATGGTATTTTTTTTTATTCGTCTGTGGACTGAGCACACTTATATGCATGAA
>NC_051391.1:37257660-37270160 GCF_015228065.2 Penaeus monodon
CTCCCGCTGCTTACACTAAGTAGCTGTCGAGGCATTTCCTTCCAGTTATTTATTTTTTTATTTTCTTTTTTTACTAATAGTACTGTTTAAACGCTAGCTGGTATTAGGGTACACGTACATACACGCGCACATATGAATGGCGTCGTCGAAACACGCACACACGGTCTTTTACATTCACCCATTTGTCCATACTCACCCTCGCTCGTTTCGCTCACTCCCACTCATCCACTCCTGCTCACTCACACTCGCCCACTCCTCACTCACACTCGCCCACTCCTCACTCACACTCGCCCACTCCTCACTCACACTCGCCCACTCATCCACCCCTCCTCACCCGCTCGCACTCACCCACGCACGCACGCACACACGCACGCACGCACGCACACTCACATTCACGGAAAGGTGATAACGCTGAATTTTTCATGGCGTCTGACCCGCGAGCACGAAACCGGTCCATTCGTTTATGCTGCACTTGATGCTCGCGACTGCTGTGTATGCTGTTTATGCTGCTTTTTGTGGTGCTGTTTTTATGGTGTTTTTTTTTTTTTTCTTTCTTTCTTTTATCGGAAGTTTGGTGCACTGCCAGTTGGTGTAATTTTTTTTTAATTGATTGAATAATGCATTCGTTCGTTTATTTATTATGTCTTAACCATTAGTACTTTGTCATTGGTTATTAATTATTTATGTAGATTTATCATCATCATCATTACCATCTCCATTTCCATCAATCATCACTATCCCTTTATTTCCATTTCCTTAAATACCTTATCTGTGCCGCTATGTTAAGTGCTAACTGCCGCTATCTTAGCTTCAGTACATGTTGTTCTATGACCGTCATGTTGAGGGTTTTCAATATATAATTTATAACACGTGACCGCATGATGTTGTGAATGCGCATAAATGGCTGTATAAATCGCGCGTTCAAAGTGCACACGAATACACACGTGATGCTAATTACAGACACCTGTGTACGTATCGACTGTGTACTACACAGCCGGTCGAGGTGGACACGCCCTGTGTGTGTCCTGCCTTCCCCTCAGGGCGTCTGCATGGATATGTTTGCGTGCGTGTGTGACTGCTTATGCACTGTATAGGCCTACAAATAGACAGGATAGTGTGTGTGTGTGTGTGTGTGTGTGTGTGTGTGTGTGTGTGTGTGTGTGTGTGTGTGTGTGTGTGTGTGTGTGTGTGTATATACACGCACATATATTTATGTATACATACATACATACACACACATACATATATGCATTCATACAAAGCCACACACACACACACACACACACACACACACACACACACACACACACACACACACACAACATACATACATGTGTATATGTATTATATATATATATATATATATATATATATATATATATATATATATATATATTATATATATATATATATATATATATATATATATATATGTCTGTATGTTTGTGGCTGGGTAAAGGACTTTTTACATACGTTTGCTTTGCGTGCATGCGTGTGCGTGCACGTGTGAATACTGTCGCGTAATATGCACGCGTGTCGGCGGTATAATAAGTGATATTGATTATCGAACAGAGTCATTTGTACTTCAAATGATTTACTAATTTTATTTATGTTACGGCGGTTGTTGGCATTGTGTGCGACTCCTTCCCATGCGACGGCGTTGTTATGGCAGCTCTTTAAGTTGATCTCGAAATTGGGGTCGAAATAAGAAAGAAATGTTGCAATGACGAACGAGTGCGAAGGGACGCGCGCGAGAGACAGGCTGGCGCGTTAGGAGAATGGAGATCAGACGGAAAAGGAAGTGGGGAGGAAAAGTGATAACGTCGTGAAGATACGAGGGAGAGAGAGAACGAGAATAGGCGAAAACAAGTTCGCATCGTGACGCGTTGCCTTGACTCTTGTCCATCATGAATACTGTAGGAACCTTATCTCTGGCAAGGAAACAAGGACCGAGAATAAATCATGAGAAGGATCGGCCGATAACGAGAGAGAGAGAGAGAGAGAGAGAGAGAGAGAGAGAGAGAGAGAGAGAGAGATAGAGCGGGGGGGGGAAGGAAGGAGGGGAGGAAGAGAGAGAGAGAGAGAGAGAGAGAGAGAGAGAGAGAGAGAGAGAGAGAGAGAGAGAGAGAGAGAGAGAGAGACGGAGAAGGAGCAGGGAGAGAGAGAGAAGAGATACAGTTGTAAATACAAACAGCCCAATGGATAAAGACAAAGAAAGTAGAACGAAGATAGAAAAAGCATTACTCAGAGATGGTAGATACTGACGAAGGAAAGCGAGCGATCGTCTACGAAGGGAAGGCGGCAGGGGAAGTAGTGGGAGGGGGGAGGGGGAGGGGGAGCGTGCATGACGGCAGGTGAAGCTAAATTTTGCATGGCGTTTTGATCAAGGGCGCCGTGTTTAAGCGCTGTTTTGTGGAGGCGCCCGAGCCAGAAGACGGCCGTTTCATGGAGAGAGGGATGGCTCTGTGTGTGTCTGTGTATGTCCTGCAAATGTGAGGAAGGAGATGTATAAATCTGTTTGTCTGTCTATCTATCTATCTATCTATCTATCTATCTGTCTGTGTCTGTCTATGCACAAGCTCTTCGTGTCGTGGGAAGAAGTACGTGTTGCATGAGGCGAGCATTTAATATACATGTCCACTTTCTCTCTCTCTCTCTCTCTCTCTCTCTCTCTCTCTCTCTCTCTCTCTCTCTCTCTCTCTCTATCTATCTATCTATCTATCTTTTCTCTCTCTCTCTCTCTCTCTCTCTCTCTCTCTCTCTCTCTCTCTCTCTCTCTTCATTTCTCTTCTCTTCTCCTCTCTTCATTTCTCTTCTCTTCTCTCTTCTCCCTTCTATATTCTCTTCTATCTCCTTCTCCATCTCCCTCTCTCTCTCCCTTTCCCTCTCCCTCTCCCTCTCCCTCCCTGTCCTCCCAATCCCTCTCCATTGTGAATGTGCCACGACAGTTATTAACCTAGGTCGGCGGAACCCCTCAACATCCATCATTCAAAACGGCAGTCTAATCATTTCCAAAATTATTGACAAAGTAATCATTACAAGCTAGTAACTGACCACCCACTATTAATCTCCGTTTTACTTTCTTCCCACAGGCTTCACCAGAACTACATGTACCCGTCATACCTGCAAATGCCCACCGGCCTGGTACCCATGGCGCCCACTGCGCTGCCCCACACCCTGACGGCCGGCCAGCAGTACCTAGACTACGCCGCTGCCAACGCCACCTTCGCCACCAACGGGTACCCGACGGCGGCAGCGGCGGCGGCTTCAGCGGCCAGCCTCGACCAGTACGCGGCCGTTTCTGCTGGTGAGTTCGAGGCTAAGGTTCGAGGAAGTTAGAGGGGTTGGGTGAAGTTGAATGGGGGTCGAGAGGAGATAAAAGCGGGTTTTGTGTAAGCTCAGTTGAGTTGATGTGAATGGGATTAAGCAAAGTTGAGCGAAAGAACACTGGGGTAAGTAATTTGATAGGAATAGGATTGGAAGAAAATGTAGAGGAAAGTACTAAAAGATTGATCTAAGTGGGGTTCACTGAAGTTGACAGGATAGGATGAAGACCAGGATAAAAGTATTGAGATCTCGACTGGCAAGTGAGTTACGCGAAGAGATGTGGGTGGAGTGAGGAAATAAGTAAGACAAGCTCAGATAGGATTTGGAAGTTAAAATAATAATAAAAAAAAATAATATACACTTTTAGATTTTAGGTTAGTGAAACTGTCTTACATATAATTTCAATTAATGTATGCATTTCTTCTGTTTATGGTCGTTATCAAACAAACAAACAAAAAAAAAACAATACAATACAATAGTATCATAAGAGTAATTGATTACCTAGTCATTTCATTAACTTTAGCAACATGATTTAATGATTTGCTATATGTTATGTTATATCCATTTTTCATTGTGTTATTACAGTTGCATCCATTTTAAAATGATGTTTAAAGTAGTTTTTCTTGATTATTGATCATGTATACTGTACTTTATTTAAAATATGACACTTCTTTGTACAAAAGAATGTAAGAAATTATAAGCAGTTCAATGTTTTTATAATGAACTTGCAACATTTCATAAGGATTTTTTTTTTTACTCTAACTGATTAGTGTACCTTTTTCATGCTTCTTTCTTCAGTATCACTATGACATTTGTAATCATAAATGAATGTCTTTCTTTAGGTGTAATATTTCTGACATTACTTATTCATATTTGCAGTTTCTTAACTGTAGTTATGAATGAAATAATTTATCATGCATATTTTTTCTGGTGTATTTACAAGATGTCTAATGCCATTTGTCTCTCCACAGCCTCTGCCATGTCCCAGTATGCTGCTGCATCTTTACCAGGCTACTCGTGGGGTATACCCCAGGCTGCCTCTGCTGCTGCTGCTGGAACCATCCCCATTTCCCCATACCAGGCAGCCCAGCCACAACTGCAGGAGGCTCGCATGCAGTAATCCGTCCTTGCTGCATCACCACCGCCGCGCTGGACTGGCATCCTGAGCTGAACCGAGCCAAGAGCTAAAACTCCAGAGGCATTAGAAAGTGGGATTAAAAATTATCTCCCCTTTTTTATCTAGTGCTTCTGTGCATCTCTTAGTCATATTGCAAGTGCTCTGGGTGCCACTCCATTCCGAAGGTTTTGTTACCTCAGTTTTACAAGCTGTTAGTATGTGGGTGCCTTTGTTGCTCCCCTGACCCATCACCTGAGGTCTTCACCCACCTCGGGTCCTTTGCCTCCAAGAGGACCTGCCAGACTGTAAGACTGTAAGGTCTCGCCATGGCTGAAGCCGCTCTGGTTGTGAACACTCGCCGATCCAGCTGCTCATGTCTTTCCATGCATGCCCACACATCTGCCCACTCCAGACATCTGTGTGGGTTCGATCAAGTATATTGGTGGCCAAGCAGCAGGTGTAGTGCCATATTTAACGAAAAAAATCAAAGATTCTACACCTGTGTCTCTTGGCTCCTCCAATTTGGACATGAGAAAGATCATTTCTTGGTCTTCAGGATCGCCTATTTGTAATTAAGTGTTCATGGCTTTTAGTGGGATCATTCTGGGATCTCATTGACTGTAAACACAATATTCATACAAGAAAAAAGAAAAGTCCATATCGATACTACGGTACAAGATATATAAGTAAACAGTAGCTCAAAAAAATATAAGCCACTGACTGATATGTAAATGTTACAGTGCTTGAAAATTTTCTAAGGAATTGTACAATATGAATTTTTTGTACTACTGTACTTTGTTTTTTATTATGTTACTAGAGAGGAAAAGGGAGAAATCCCATGACGTTACAGATTAGAGGCCCCTTTTTTTCGTTCTGTGATGACTGGCCCTTATGCCGTCATAACTCAGTTCTCAGATTATGTCTTATATCAGGTCTCTAGTTGTGTTCTCTGCTTTCTTAATTTATGTACTTGCTGTTTCATCAAGAAAAAATTAAACATTGTTTCCTATTTTCTCCCAATTTAATTTACACAAAGCTGGTAAGCAGACTTATCAGTTTGTGTGTATATTTGTTTAATGAGATTCTATTCCATATCTGATATATTATTTTCTCTTTCTATTAAAGCTAGTGGTAGTCTTTTAATTAAAATTGTCCTTGTTATATTGTTTTCATATTAAGAAATATTTTGTTACTTATAGTCATTCATACTTTGTACTCATACATCAAACTTGTATTAGTCATATAATGCCATATATTATTAATTATAGCCGTAAGCATTAAGGTGTCTTGACATGGTTAATCAGAAGATAATAGGCCATCTTGTGTAAATCTTGAGGCAAAAAAATTTGTCAGGCCTTTTTTTTTATTGCTTTGATAGTGTATTTGTTCAAAGTCTACAGTCCAATCAGAAATAGCTGTAAGGATGGTTGAGGAGCCAAGCTATAGGATGTCACGGAAGTGGCCGATAGGAATTCTAAGCAGTGTTGCGATGAAAGGGAAGTGTTTATCTTGTTTTTATCTACTATTAATTTATATGTAATGTCAGTACGGATATTTTCCACTCATTGTTTTGATTCCATATTACCACCACAACTATGACAAGATGTGCAGATGACCCTGCACACCTAGCTTCCCCATCATCATCTTCACACCCGGCTCGACATTCTGTAACATCTAGTCAGAATCTGCCATCATCACATCTGTGCCATAGAATCGCTCAGCTAAAACCCCTCTGATAGAGACACACATATATTTTGCTTAAAGCTGTGAATTAACCATTTATCTTCCATACATTGATTAACTGTTGTCTATCTTAGGATATTTACATTGATTTTATAAGGAAGAGAGAAGAGACCACAGTAATGATGTAGCATTTGTGTGGTCTGCCAGAAAATCTCTTTTCTAATATTGATGTCTGCCCACCTTGTCTGTTTTGTTTACTTTATCATTATATTTTTTTCAGATCAGATCAAATCTGGGATTTAAAAATTTCTCTTTCCTTCTTTGGCTCAAAAGTGAGATGGAAGATATTGCTGCGGAAAACATTTTGCTAACAAGTCCATGTGAATCTAGAACACTTTCCTTTTACTATTATGAGATTATAAGGAAAACCAGTTTTATACTAGGAAAAAGATCCCATTTATTTCAATGTCTGAGGTACAGAATATAGTGGAACAAGGTATACCATATAAAATACAAACTACCATTACTCACGCTTTAAGCAGACGGCAAGCAAATGACTAAGTTTATGCTGCCGTAAAGGGTTCATCTAGTCAGGAAATAAAATATCATCGGACATGTATACGCATTGCGCTGTTTGTATTGCCTAATGAAGTGCCTTTTCAATGAGACTTAACTGTGTTACTAAGAGGGTGATCAATAACATTTTTTGAAACACCATTGTATTGGACTAGAGGGTCATTCTTCTGTCATTGTTCTCTCTTTGGATAACCAGCGTTAGACGGTTAATATTAGTATATGCATGACAGGGATTTCTAACTCTAGGGTGTATGTTTGGAGGGGGAGGGAAGGTGGGGTATTTGGGAGCTGCTATAATAGAGCTAATTGTCCATAAAGGATTGGAGGACTTTGGTGATTTTAGTATTGCAGCTATTACTTCATGCTGTCATAGCCTGATGGCAAGTGCCAGATGTAATCATAGTAATGATGACAGAAATTTTCCTTAAAACTTTGTTTACTTCTTTTTAAGGAGCTGTGTCTATATACTGCAGTAATGTGGAAATTCTTATATTTAAAAAAATAAGTATGTAAGAACACTTTTTGTTTCCTTGAATTTAGACATAGCTATAAATTGGCACTTCAGGAAAGTTTCCTTTTGTTGTATGATTCTTTTCAGAATTGAAATTGTGTTCTAGCTTTCAGTAATGGGGAAAAGAAACTTTTGATATATATGTATATATATATGAATGAGTATATATATGAGTACAAAATAAAACAAAACATTAAAAAAAACAATACTATTATTAAGTCAACATGCCACCACATGGGTGTTATTTTAAAAGGGAGACTCGAAAGAATCTTCAGTATTGTAGGCATTGGGCATGAAAGGATTTCATTTGTGATAACAACACTTTAAGAGAAAAGTACTTAAAGCACCCTCCGCCTCCTTCTCCTCCTCCTTCTCCTTCTTCTCCTCCTTCTTCCTCCACTTTGCTCCTGTCACCTGGCATTATCATTATTATTTTTTTTTATGTTTGAGAAAGGAGAGGAGATAACAGGGAAATGACAATAACTCAAGTTATCAAAAAGTGCCTTTACCTTCAACTAGGAAGACTGTAAAAGAGAGAGAGTGAGGAAAGGAGGACGGACAAAAAGAAAAATATGAGAAAGAGCCTATTTCCATATTTCATATAATCATATATAATTATTATTCACCAAAATGTATAATTGTGCCTCAGATTTACCTAAGTAAGGAAAACAAAACAAGCAACAGTGTATTGTGTTGTTATGAAATGCTGTTATCTGAGACAGGGAGAATAAATGTATTAATGTTCATGTATGCTAGTGGCAATTATAGCTCATGTTACTTTATTAGACTGTAAGGTTTAAACGTGAAATATATGAAATGAAGCAATTATTATGTATTTATTGTTACTATTTACTGTTATTTACTGTGAGACGATCAATTTGAAAGGCATATCAAAATTGTTTTTTATTCTTATTATTCTTTAGTTATGGGGATTAATTTTGAGACTGGCATAGAAAACTTGACACTAACATACTGTCTGATACAATAATATGGAATAATCCTCATTGAAAATAAAGTTTGGCAAAGACTATTTACTTATCTATTCCATTTTTGTTCATTTTTTATTGTGACTGGTACATTGTGGATGAGGGGTTCTCAACCTTCCAGTATTCAATAAAGTTGAAATGATCTTTAATCATTTTTATATATAATACTTTTGATGAGATTTGCAATTGATCGTCTCATACATTTCAGGTAATCCACAAGTTTCAGGAGTTAAATGGCCTTACCTTTTTTTGTATGGTTAAGCAGTGTATATTATTATCTTTCGGGGATTTTTTTTTTTTTTTTTTTTTTTTTTTTTTTTTTTTTTTAAAGTTTGTGGATCGCCTCTGATGTCCGTGTAAATAAAAAATAATTGGTCTGGATTATCTGTGGCAGCAAAATGTTTGGAAATGGATATATATTATATATTTTAATTTTTAAAGACTTCATTCATTTCCTAAACAAACCTAGAAAAGGTATGTATTATATATATGTATTATGATTCCTTTTTAGGGGAATATAGGATTTTCATCTGCATGCTGCAGAATTGAATATAAAAAAATATCAGATTAATGAAATTAAAGAAATGACATGTGTTCATTTTCACTCCATTTGCTGCCAATTTACAATCCCATCTGCTAGAATGATGTATGAAATAAGGATACCAGACCCAAAACTTAAGAGAAAGAAGAAAATAACTTAAAAAATATGAAAATTGTTGTATTTTTAGAGCTGCAGACATGATGGTGTCATGTGAATGAGCAGTAATGAACAGCAATTTTTTTTCTTTCTTTTTCAATCGCCAAACCCGTATTTAATGGTGAAGTAACACAATGCCTTCTATGGGTTAAAGGTTGTTTTTTAGGGTGGGCGATTGGCAGAAAAGTTTATGAAGGTCCCAGGTATTTTGGAGGGCTGCTAAGAAAAATTTCTTGGTGTTGGGTTACAATAGTGTTGTTTTGGCTGGCAGCTATGAAAGCAAAGAGAGAAAAGTGATCTGTTATCTACTGTGTAAATTTTTCTTTCTGAAATTTTCTATGTTCCAATATATATTGTATGACATCTCAGATTTTTGCTCTTATTCTTATTTTTATATGGAGCAGGGGTATTTTTTTTATTATCAATGTTATTTTGGGTATCTGAACTTGATGTACAAGTCTTTTACCTCAATATATGGTTGATAAAATGAAATATCCCGACATTTACCAAATCTTACATATATCTATGTGATATTAAAAGATCAATGACTTTGGAATATGAAAAGTAAAAAAGAAGAAAAAAAAGGGGGTTTGAGGCCCCATATTTTCTATATTTGTTACATTGCTGTAAGGAAAACCACATTTTATATTTAAAGGATGTAAGATGTGTCAATTATATTGTGGAATCATGTAAGAATATAAGGGTTTTTGTGATATAGACACTTACCCCGTATATTCTTGTATTTTGTGATGGGACCGAATGTTTAAGCAAAATTCTACATTTGCACATGTCCAGCACCAGAGAAAGGAAGGAAGGGAAAATTAGAGGAAAGTATTTTGGTGGAATTCTTATTTATTTATTTTTTATTCACTCCAGTCGCCCACCTGTTATCTTGTCAGCCAGAACCAGTCGCCATTATTTATTTTTTAATTTATTATAGGAAATAAATATAGTTACATTATAAACAGTTCTTTTTATTTCATAGACCTTATATTGTGTTAAGGAGATTTTTTCATGGTTTTGAGATAATTTTCCTAGAAATAACGGATGAAGATGAAGCCAAAAAAAAGGAGAGAGAACAAATATTCCCCCAAAATTAAGGCTCAGAATGATCATGTTATGGTAATCATTTGAGATAGAAGTTACCAGTACATCCTGGAAATGTGTGCTTGTAATTTTAGATTACCATGAAAAAAATTGCCAGTAAAGTTATAGCAATAAACCATATCCTGTATATACTGTATAATAAAAAGAAAATAAATACTTACCAAGCACATACGGTACACCATTAAAAAATTATAGCAAAGAGGATCCCAGGGTTCTATTTGTAACATCCCATCACATCACAATAGTCGCACACAAGGAAGATAAAAAAAAATTGCCGCTCAATGAACTGATAAGCAATTAATAGGAAAGAAAGGGAACCTTCTCCCGCACAAAACGCAGCCAAGGACAGACAAGACATCCTTAGACCGAGCCGTCAGAGGAGGCAGCCTCACTCTCGTCCTCGTCGTCTCCGTCGCCGTCGCTACCGAAGCGCACGGTGTTCCCCCCGCTGGCGGCCCCCTCCCCCGGCCCCTCGCCCGAGGCGCGAGCTCCTTCGTCAGGGGAGTCCTCGCGAGGGATGGGGGGTAGGAGCCCCTCTTGGCCGACCAAGTGGGCCAGCTCTCCTTCGGCGTACTGCTCGGTGCTCCTGGCGGACAAGAGAGGCAGCTGGGCACTCGGGGGGCGTGGCGCCTTCGGGGCATCGGGTGCGGGGAGGCCGGGGAGCACCACGGAGCCCGTCTTGCTGCGCAGGACGCTGATCTCGCGTCTGGGGAAGGAAGGACAAGGAGAGTGGCAATGTCTGCTGGCACTTTCTCGCTCTGTGTCTGTCTACTTACCTCTATCTTCCTCTGCACGCCATAACTTTCTAATTATTTTCCCCACCGTACAATCCTCCCATTCTCTTTCCTCCATCCCTCTCTCTGTTTCTTATTTTTTCTTCCTCCGTCTCTATTCCTATTTCTCATCCTCCCTACCTTCCTCTCTCTCTCTCTCTCTCTCTCTCTTTCTCTCTCTCTACCTTATATCTCCTTCTCCTCCTTTACCGAGATATCTCCTCCTCCTCCTCCTCCTTTTCCTTCTCCTTCTCTTTCTCCTTCTCCTTCTCCTTCTCCTTCTCCTTCTCCTTCTCCTTCTCCTTCTCCTTCTCCTTCTCCTGAACCTTATCCCCCTCTCCTTCTCCTCTCCTTCCCTCCTCCTCCTCCTCCTCCTCCTCCTCCTCCTCCTCCTCCTCCTCCTCCTCCTCCTCCTCCTCCTCTCCTCCTCCTCCCCTCCTCCCTCCTCCTCCCTCCCCTCTCCTCCTCCTCCTCCCCCCGGCCCTTACCTAAGCGCAGAGATGGTGGCGTCCTGATGCGAGAGCTTAGTTTTGAGACGCTCCAGCTCCTGGGTTCCTCCGACGGCTCTCCTGGGCCCTGCAGCTGCCCTCCCTCTCCCCCTCGCCGCCGCCCCCCCTCCTCCGCCTCCCTGCGCACACACAGAATGAGACACGTAACAGTATTGAACTTCGTGATAAAATTAGGGGAGTTATTTAGCGGTACATGATGTGGTATATCAGGCATGGGGAATGGGATTATTCGGTTTATTAATCTAGTTTAGGTTACTATTATTATCACTACTATTATTAAGAAAAAATATATACATATATATATATATATATATATATATATATATATATATATATATATATATGTATGTATATATATATGTATGTATATATATATATATATATATATATATATATATATATATATATATATATGTGTGTGTGTGTGTGTGGTGTGTGTGTGTGTGTGTGTGTATAAATATATGCATGTATGTATGTACATACATATATATATATATATATAATATATATATATATATATATATATATATATATATATATATATATATATATATAATATATATAAGTATATAATTTACACACACACACACACACAATATATATATATATATATATTATATATATATATATATATATATATATATATATATATATGTGTGGTGTGTGTGTGTGTGTGTGTGTGTGTGTGTGTGTGTGTGTATAACATA
Organism: Penaeus monodon; assembly: GCF_015228065.2. NCBI lineage: Eukaryota > Metazoa > Arthropoda > Malacostraca > Decapoda > Penaeidae > Penaeus > Penaeus monodon. The sequence goes on from NC_051391.1 coordinate 37,269,654, forward strand.
TACATATATCATATATATAATATATAGATATAGATACACACACACACACACACACACACACACACACACACACACACACACACACACACACACACACCTCCCCCCCTCCTTCTTCCCTTCCACTTTTCGCAATACCAACAAGCACAAACATTCACGAAGCCCTACGCCGTCCGTCACCAACCTGCCTCCTCGCGCACGCAAACAGCCCCTTTTAAAGCGTAACAAGCACGCATTACGACTTGCAGCATTCCCCCTTTCCTCGCTCGTGAATATTTAAGAGTAATGGAGCCGTTGCAGCGCTTACGTAACACGAACTCCACCTCAGCCCTTTAATGAGACAAGAAAAGTTGGCCAACAAAGCGCGGCCACCTCCCCCTACCCCCTACCCCCTTCCCCGTACTCCCTCCATCCACTTACCCCCCCTAAAAAAAATCTAATTAATTGTGTATAAAATGCAAAGTAAAGTTTTATTACGATCACTTCCATTTCCATCTGTCTGATTACTTA
>NC_051391.1:37277660-37280160 GCF_015228065.2 Penaeus monodon
TGTGTGTGTGTGTGTGTGTGTGTGTGTGTGTGTGTGTGTGTGTGTGTGTGTGTGTGTGTGTGTGTGTGTGTGTGTGTGTGTGTGCACACACACACATATTCGTTACTGTTTTTAATTCATTCTTATCTTGGTTTAGGAAAAATAATCATTCCCATTCACACACTTCCAAAAGCTGTCACAATTAACTGTAAATCGTATAGAGTGAGAATATATAATTTCTTTTGATATCACGTCCACATCAGAATTACGTCAGATGGATGTTCTGCACTATGGAGTTATTCATCCAACATCACACACAAAATATGTTGAAATCCTGTAGTCTCCCCGTTAAAGAATACCATTTTCTGTAAAACTGTCTTTCTACCATTTTCTAATACATACATATATATATATATATATATATATATATATATATATATATATATATATATATATATATATATATATATTTTTTTTTTTTTTTTTTTTTTTTTTTTTTTTCCATTCACTAACCTCGGTATTTGGTATAGGAAGACGTGTCACGCCGGATAGATTCCCGCCGGTTTGGCTTTTTCTCAACCACACTACAGTTGGTATGGCTCCCAGCTCTGATTCTCTTGCTGCCTGTGTTGAGAAGGAGAAAAAAATACGTGACGGTTATTTCTTTATATTTAATTTTTTGGTATGAAGGAGAGGTTTTTGGTGGTTTTAGGTCGTTTGCTGACTCTTTTATTCTAATTCATGTATTTGGTTTATTTTTCTGTGTTTTTTATTATAATTTCTCTTTGTTAATCTTTGTTTTACTGTGCCTGTCTCAATGTTTCTCTCATTCCCTGTTATTTCACATCTACTTTCTCTCTCTCTCTCTCTCTCTCTCTCTCTCTCTCTCTCTTTCTCTCCCTCTCCTCCTCTTTTATTTTTAATAACGATGTCAAATATATCCTACGCATCTGCACATATGTACATACAAATCCTACGAACACATAACACAGAGAAACGACTATACCTGCAATATATATCTAATATAACAACGACAATAAGTCAGTTAAACCAGACAGACATTTAACAGGTAATATCTGAAGCATTTCCACAACGAATTCATATATTGCATATTAAAATTACCTTTCCAAACACAATCGACTGTTGCCACTTCACCGCCACAAAATACAACCTTAGAGCATACAAATAAATAAATTTTATGATTGAAAACGACACTAAATGCAAACATTTACCAATATTGCTTTGATGTATGAAATATTTAGTGACATTCAGAATTGCAGTTAATAATTTATGGCTTTGTTTCACTGTGCTTCGTAACAGCATTCAATTTACGTTTGTATATTCACGTTTACGAATTTACGTTTGCCTATTTGCGTGTGTGTGTGTTTAGATTACGCATATGTCTGCGTGTGCATATGTGCTCGTTTATTCTGTGTGTGTGTGTGCGGGTGCGTACTTCCAGGGTTGTCATTTTCTTTATCCATGCTCATTCCATCCTATAATATCCTGATATAACACGTATAACTATTTATCAATAACCTCCATTCATCTCTCTTCTCTATTACGATACGTACATATAGTTCTTCCTAAACGACCATGTCCTCTGCATTATAATTGCACTAAATTTTAGCGTAGGATGAGAAAACTTTTCAGCAGTCCTTCTAACAACGTTGGATATTGCAATGAATATCGTATAATAAGCCAATTAACGTTCAGGCCAAAAGCGTTATGCAATACTAACGTGATAGATCAATGGCTTGCAACAAACACTTATACAAATTAATGGCCATACTTGACCCCGGTGATCTATTGTGTCCGATACAAGTGGGAGGTTGTCATGACACATGTACAGGTGAGTGAGCTTTTGTCTGCCTCTTAAGGTAAGACTAGTGCGCGCTCTCTCTCTCTCTCTTTCTCTCTTTCTATCTCTCTCTCTCTCTCTCTCTATCTATCTATCTATCTATCTATCTATCTATCTATCTCTCTCTTCCCATCCACCTTCCTTCCCTCCCTCTCTCCCTCCCCCCTCCCACCCACCTTACTTCCTTCCCTCCCTCCTCCCATCCACCTTCCTTCCCTCCCTCCCACCCTCCCTCCCTCCCACCTTCCTTCCCCCTCCTTTCCTCTATTATGTCACATATTCATCATTATAAGCATAACCATTTCTATCATTATTATTAAGCATTATTAGGCCTTATTGATTCCCAGCCATGTATATTTGAAATCTTTATGTTGGAATGTCATTACAGAGTCATTGTTTAGTTGTACATATTCATTTCCCTAATTTTAAGGGAGGTAAAATATATAGGTATATAGTTAATTAGGTAGACGGCGAGGGAGGAACGAGAGACAGGAGAAAAAAGACCAAAAAAATGGAGAAAAAACAAAAAGACAAATAAAAAACAAACAGACTTGGCATGCAGAGACAAAAAAATACAAACAAATAAGACTCCTGAACGATCCAAACAAAACAAACAAGCAAAAACGATCCAAACAACAGAGACCGAACAGACAATCAAAA
>NC_051391.1:37287660-37295160 GCF_015228065.2 Penaeus monodon
TATCATTTTACAACAATAACAGCAATACTAATAATAACAATGATAATAACAATAATGATAATAATAATATTAATAATGATAATAATAATAATAATAATAATAAAAATATGAAAAATGACAAAAATATTGGGATAAGGATGATAATAATGATGATGATAATAATAAAAACAACAACAATAATAATGTTAATGATTATCATTATTATTATTATTATTATTATTATTATTATTATTATTATAACAATAACAATAATAATGATCATACTAATTATAGTATGTTTTATTATTATTATCATAAAGAAGACCATGGCCATCATCAATATTATCGTCATTATTATCATTATCATAATTTTATTATAATTATTGTTATTGTTCTCATTATTATTATCATTATTATTATCTATTATCTATTATTATTATTATTATTATTATTATTATTATTATTATTATCATTATTATTATTATTATCATCATCATTATTATCATTATCATTATTACTATCGTTGTTATTATCACTATTTTATTGCCATTATTATTATCATCATTATCATTATTATCAGAATCACTATCTCTTTATCGCTGTTATTATTGCCATTATCATTATTGTTACTATTACACGTTGTATAACCTAGAATATCATTATCCATATTATTGTTATATCATCATTATAATACAGTAATTCCCATGACAACAACAATTATTGCTGAAAAAATACTGTCGTTACAGCTATTACAATTATATTCGTCGTATTGATTACTACTATCATGGTCCTCATCACCACCATTATCATTATCTTCATCATTATAACCGCTATCTATATCATCGCCATCGATCGACTCACATTTCCCAGAAGCGTCCACAGCTGAGCCTCGACTGCCCTCACGCTCACACTCGGAGGAGGAACCTTAACCTCGTTCTCGATGTCGAAGGGCGGCTCGGCCTCGCCGCCGCCGCCGCCGCCGCCGCCGCCGCCTCCTCCTCCTCCTCCTCCTCCTCCTCCGCCGTCGCCGCCGCCTTCGTCCTTGTGACCTCCTTCCTCCAGGGGGAGTGAGTGCTTGGCCTTGTAGTCCACTAGCTGGGGAGGGGGACGGGAGGGGAGGTTGGGGTTAGTGGGGAAGGGAGGGGTGGAAAAGAGGGGAGAGGAGGGGAGGGGAGGGGAGGGAAGAGGTTGAGCTGGGGTTACTTTAATCACGAAAGTTATTATTGTTATTATTATTATTATTATTACTATTATTATTATTATTATTAGCAGTAGTAGTAGTAGTTTTTTTTTTGTTATTGTTGTTATGGGTTGTGTTTATCACTGTTATTGCTGTTGTGTGTATTGACGTTACTGTGGTTGCTGTTATTACTGTTATAACACTTTGTTATTGTTATTGTTTTTTGTCATTTGTTATTGTGGTTGGTGCTCTTGTTATTATTGTTACTGACGTTTTGTTATTGTAATTTGGTTGTTACCATTACTGTCCTTGTTACTAATGTTATTGTTTTTTTTATTATGTTACTACCATCAGCATTGTTCTTATTGCTGTCTTTATCAATGTGTTATTCCACTTACCCTGGTCGTCCTTGAATCTTCCCTGTTCCTGTAATCCTTGAGCCGAGTGAGAGCCATTCTCCTCCACTTGAGTTCTCTTCCCACGTCGAGGTCGGCCTCAGAGGCTCCACCTTCACCTCCACCTCCTCCTCCTCCACTCCTCCCCGCTGCTCCCACTCGAGCGACGGCTTCACGAACCTGTTGGAGGACAAGAGGGGAGTGGGGGGTAAATGCGATGTTACTTGAGGGGGGTTTATTTGCTGTCACTATAGAGGGTGAACGTTCTGTCACCTAAAGGGGGGTGACTGTCGCTTTAACGGGGGTGAGGGTGAATGTGCTGTTACTGTATCGTAATTTATTCTCCTCACTAGAATGCATTGCTGTGATAATGTTCTTAATGTGGTTCTTCGCGGTAAGGATAATTCCGATATGCGAAGCTTAGCCTCGCCCGGGCTATACCATGAGGGGAGCCCGGCCTGTGTCGACTGATGCCGACTCACTCACGTGTGTCAGCTGCTGCTGACCCGGCTGAACCTAGTCCTTACCCGCCGTGGTGCCCAGCCACAGCAGTAACCTCCGGGCGACAATTGCAACTTCTCGCGCCTAGGCGGGACACGAACTGCCGACCTCTCGGATGAGAGGCCGACACGTTACCACTGTACTAGCCCGGAGGCTATTCTTCGCGGTGTTTCTCAGACTGCATCATGTTTTTTGTAACGTTCTCATTATATCTACCTATTTGAAGTGCTGACATCGCTGCACTGTATCGCATGGTGATGTTGTGGTGTCCTCACTAAAATCTATGAAGACGTTATTTTCACCGTATTCATAAGGTGTGAGTAGAAAGCGTGGGTACAAGCCATAAATATAATGCAAGAGTGCAAGCATGGATAATAAATAGGACTGTGCTTTACAAAGAATCAGGGTAGACACTAGTCAGCCTGAAGTTCAAGTGAAAGTACAAAACATGTGAGAGAAAACGGAAAGTGGGTACCGCTTCGCACTATGACCTGAGCTGACCTGTGCCTGGAGAGCAGTGATGGTCTGGGTCTCCTCCTCATCACCTGCGTCTCCCTCGTGAGTGTCAGGAGTCCTGCGGAAGAAAGGGAGATCAGGAAGAGCGAAGTAAGAGAAGTGTAACTAAGAGAAGTTTGTTTTTTCTCAAATTTTCGTTCTGGCCTCTCGCTGATTTGTAGTGGTCTTTCTCTCTCTCTTTCTGTCTGTCTATCGCTGTGTGTGTCTGTCTATCTGTCTGTCTGTGTATATATCCGTCTGTCTATCTGTCCGTCTATCTATCAGTCTGTCTGTCTCTCTGTCTATTTATCTATCTGTCTGTCTGTCTGTCTGTCTGTCTGTCTGTCTCTCTCCCTACTTTCTCCCCTTCCCTGCGCAGCCTTGCCTGTTTGGCCTGAGGGCGGCGCCGGCGCTGGGGTCCTCAGAAGTGGGCCCGGCGCCCCCCACGGAGCCGCCGCCCTCCCCGGGGTCTGCCTCCTCCCTCTGCGGGGCCTCTGCCTCTTCTCCTTGTTCATCTTCCTCGTCCGGGTCGGGGCTGAACACAGAACAGAAAGAAAGGAAGAAACATCTCAACATCTACACGGTAAGGGATATTGCTGAAAATTAAATCGACGTTAAACAGATGCAAATCTAGATACATAAACAGACAAAGATAACATGAAAATCAAAACATCTGCTGATAAAGAGTCTCTCTCTCTCTCTGTCTTTCTCTTTCTCTCTCTCTCTCTCTCTCTCTCTTCGGCAGGATAGGAAAAATGGGAAACCCTGTAGGTTAAGCTAGACATTGTTGCGAAGAGAAGCTTGGAAAATAAAGGAGAAAGAGAGAGAGGCGTTGAAAGTAGTAGGGCAAACGTACTTTTTTTTTACCTTGCTTTATATATATATATATATACATATATATATATATATATATATATATATATATATATATATATATATATATATATATATATATATATTTTTTTTTTTTTTTTTTTTTTTTTGTCCTACAAAGTTGAGATTGAAGTAATTTCACAGGTACAAGTAGCTCTCACTACATTATCACTAATTGATTCCTAGACGGCTGCTGCATGTCTGGGATCGCCTCTCCGTGTTCGATGCGTGGTGCCATTCTCCGGCACCAGTAGTAGTGGTCGTTCTGCGGGGTTGCCGTTCGCCGCGAGTGAGCGCTGTTAGCCCTTCGTCCAGGATCGCTAGTTTGTCCCTGGATTTTCTTGCTAGTATGTAGAGTCTAGTGTTTACTAGTTCCATCTAGTATTTGCTGTGGAGTTCTGCTACTGATAGTAGATTATCCTCCTAGTTTCCCCTTATTGCTGTTCGTGTTCCGAGTTTTGGAACTGCTGCATTTTGGTTATGTTTGTTTTGGACTACATGTATAGGTATTCCATGGTGGCTCTGATAAGGGTTTTGCAGAAATGTAGTAGTATTTTTTACCTCATTTTCTTGAAACGTCTTAGTTTTGTATACTGCGTGTAGATACTCTTCGAGTCCCAGATTCCATGCCAAGTATTGTTACTTTGTTTTTAAAAGGTATTTTTTTCGTGGCCGAAAATCGCGTCCCTCGGTTTTGTTGCTGAGACAGAGATAATTGGAATTTATTTTTTGTTGGTTTGGATTTTCGAATTCATTTTTCCTTCCTGTTTCATTTGCTGTCATTGTTGCTAAATGTCCTCAGAACTTAGTGGGTATATCATGATCCGGGTGTTGTCTACTGCATAACTTCCCTCTGCACAATTGTTTTTCGGCATTTCAATGTCCGCCGTGCAGAAGATGAATAAAGTTGGACTTGATATTGACCCTTGACGTAGTCCGCTCAGCAGAGGAAGCTTTGGCCCCATTACATTTCCCATTCTTATCGCTGCAGTGCGATCTTCTACAAAAAGAATTTTCTCCCTGATATCAAGGAGACTTAACTAAAGAATTTTCAAGTGGTGTCCTGGCCTCCGTAGTTTGCCGAAAGACTTACGCTATATCACGACATACTATATTGCACTGCTGTCTTTTTTCTTTGTGAGATTGCAGTGATTTCATATATTGAAGTTATGGCTTGTTGCATGCCCTTTCTTTACCAGAATCCTTGCTGTTTTCCATGTATGTTTTTATTCTTGTTGATAATCTTTTCGGAGATCTTGCCAGGTATTTTTGTAGAGATATTGGTCTGCAGTTTTCAACTTAACTGGAGTCCTTTCCTGCCTTCGGTATTAATGTCTTTATGTCATTTTTAAAACTGGTTGGGAAATAGCCCATCGCAAGAGCCCAGTTCAATGTTCTTTAATTATTCAATGGTGACAGCCGGGAGATGCTGCATCGCTGTCTTTTGTACGCCGCTTTGGCCAGGGCTTTGTCCTTATAACTGATGATTACAGACTTGATGTCTTCTTGTGAGAGGATTGTTATCAACAAGTCTATGTGCATGTGCCTGGTTGTAAGGCAGTAGTCTGCGCCTGTTGTCTGTGGCATAATTGTCGACCGTGGTTTCATGCTGCAAATTCTGCAGGTTATGAATTCTCACTAAAGTTGATTTTGTAGTTTTCTTCCCAGAAACTTTGAAACGTCTCTTATTCCTTCCGGTATTCTAATATTTTTTTCATGCCTGAAGTTTAGTAAATAAGGCATTTCTTAGTGACTGCTACCCTTCAGGCGTCTCATTTTTTTCAAGAATTTGTTAGGAATGTTGCACTCGATCTTAGTTTCTTGTATAGGTTTATTACAGTGGTTAGTGGATAACCTTATGCTTTCTTCCTTCAGGTCCTCCTACTGTTGCTTGTACTGGCTGTGAAGATGTGGTGGCCATCCGAGATGTTCTGTGATTGTTTGCCTTATGATTCTATGAAACTTGAGGGTGAAAAAAAAACACTGATGAAAACTAAAGTAGGTTAATTGGAGAACAGCTCTTACAAAAATAAAAGGGAATTCTTCATGTTCCTCTGCCCCACAAGCCAGGCTCCGCCAAAGAAACTATCGCTGCCAAACGTGACAAAATAAATTATTGTATTCTACAAATCATACAAAGAATCTCATTCTTTTACATAGGCAATATGCTACACAGCAATATAAACTAAACATAATCTACATTTCACATGGCGTAACATATCACACAAAAGGCAGTGTATAATAAGATCACATAGTTATCACAATATACATACAGTAAAACTATCATTACAACCTGTATGTAAAGGCATCACAACATGCCACATTATCACAACTCACTTCAGTATCACAACCCACAGGGATCTCTAAAATGTTTTTGTATCTCCATTGTAGCAGTTTAAGACAGTTGCTTTTTAGAGGTGAGGTAGAGTTGTGTATTTTTTCTTAGGAACTCCTTTTATTTTCAATAGTTGCATATCACTTATTAATTTTGGAATCTGTGCATCCTTTGCCAACTGTGTTATTCTGTGAGCTGCTTCATACATTGTTCCTCCTGAACAATTCCCAGCCCGTTTTATAATCAAACATTTGTTTGCGAGATCATGACTGATGATATTGCCAGGGAGAAAACAAGAGATATGATCCAATGTTGCTAGGGGTTGGATGGCGGAGTTCATGTCTATATTCTTATTACTTAGTATGATGTTTGGGCGCCCTTTCCCTCTTTTCCTGCTGACGTAAGTGTCAAAGTCTGGACCAATGTGATTGATAACATTCCGATGGATTAAGTTTACCAACTCACTGCCTATATGATTATTTCTATTTTGGTCGAGCGTACGATGCTGAGCATTCAGGTCAGTAAAAATGTATGGAGTTTTCTCCTCATTATTTTCATTAAGTCCGGGTATGGGAACTGGCTGGCAGGTAAGCCGTCCCGAGAACGAATTTCCTTGATTTGTTTCCAGTTCAAGTGCAAGGAAATCCTCATTAAAGTCATTGAGAAGTATGTGCTTTATATATCTCTTAATAGCAATGGCAACACCGACGTCTCCTTCATTTAATGTTTCGTTGGTAAACGTTGTAACCGAACTACTTCATAATTTCCCAGTTTTGTAGAATGAGTTAACCAATATTGTATTAGAGTTTTCTGTTAAAAACATGTTCGAGAGTTCTTTGAAATCTTGCTTCGTAAATCCTTGCAAAGACTGGTATCTGCTGTTGGGGTTCTTGATTTTGTTGTTGGCGTTCATGACGCTTGCTGGAGGCGGGAAGCGGTACTCCTCGTACCTCGTCAGTCTCTCCTTGATGTTTCTTTTTAGTCCTTTATTCTGGGTCGGCGTAGTTTCTCTGTTTATCTTATTATTTCCTTCTTCGTGATCCATTCCTTCCTTTTCGCCTTGCGTCGTCATTGTATCAAGTATTTCTGTGGCATGTATTCGGTCAGGGAATCTGACCTTAGGTGAGGTGTTAAGGGAGTGCATCTCGTCAATCATATTCTGGAAACTGCCTGGTTCGCTGATTTCTTGTCTGTGCACAAACAAATATGGCACTCATTATGCAAGCAGCTGCATTCAGTGGGAGAGAGCTGATTATCGTTTCCTTGTCCATGATGGGCGATCCCTCTCTTCTCGTTTCAGTTTGAAAGATCATTATCGCTGTTGCCCCTGCATAGGTTGTCTGGAGTAAGGCCTGGCTTCTCTCTGTCCGCCGCCGTTTTTTCCTTTATTATCTCTTTTCGTTTCGGGCATTTTGCGTCCAAAGGTCGGTGATTATTATTGCAGTTTAGGGATTGATTGATGTTTTCCCTGCAATCGTAGTATGTATGCTCTTTGGAGGCACATTCCAATTTTTGTAGGTGTCTGGTTCTTTGCAATCTTTTAGTAGGTGGTCAAATCTGTAGCGTTTATAGCTTGGTATAAGATTTATAAAGATTTCTCTTTCGATGAATGTAGGAGACAGATCGAAAAAACATAAAAATTCCACTTTGCTATGCTTTTATGCCATTAGGGTGGTTTCCTTTTTTTTATACTCTTTTATTACATCATATTGAGGTGGGTCCTGAATCTCAGAGTGTTGTTT
>NC_051391.1:37300160-37310160 GCF_015228065.2 Penaeus monodon
ATCATGAATTAAAGGAGTTTTGACACATCATCAGGAACGAATTTTGAATGAAAATGTATACTTCCATAAGCATGACTATTTTTCTATAGAACAGCAAATTATAATAAATATTCAGTAACAGAGGTTGTCAATATATAAGCATACCCTAATACCCTTATATTAAATACAAGCAAAGTATTGACATACTAATGTATAATGATTAAAGATAATTTTAACAAATTTGTTGTAGTGTATCATACTGTCTTTATGAAATTATAATGAAATGCTTTACGTTTTTGGAAAAAAAAACATAAATGTAATAATAGTAATGAGTAAAAGAGAAAGAGACACAAACGTATGTCTGTAATATATATATATATATATATATATATATATATATATATATATATATATATATATATATATATATTGTGTGTGTGTGTGTGTGTGTGTGTGTGTGTGTGTGTGTGTGTGTTCGTATGTATATATGTATGTGTGTATATATATGTATGTATGTATTTATATATTATGTGTGTATTTATACATAATTATATGTGTTATGATTTTATTACATATATATAGATCGATATAGCTATAGATATATATAGATATCAGAATTTCTGAAGATTTATAAAGGTATTTAACTGATGAAAGTGACCCCTTTGCCCCTGACTCTAACTAGAAAAAAAGACATTTACTGGCATTAAAGTCTCATGACTTTCCTTTATTTGCCTTACTGAATTGAACACCATTTTAGAAATCCTGTTTAATCCTGATTTTTTTTTTTCATAAAGAAATTGTTATTGGTAAACCTCATTAGTGCTGCCTCAGTTCAGCGGTTAACGCTCTGTGATTGGTCGATTTTTTTCGTGCTAACGGCTGATTGGTCGTTCGAACCGTTCTTTTAGGAAATAAAGCGATAATAAATAGGGTCGTAACGGTTACGAGAACCCTACGCTCTCGTTGTTTGGCGTTTGGAAATGGGTCGTGACCACTGATCTAAAAAAAAGACTGGCAACCAGTGCTTTGTTGTGAAGCACTATTGAAAACTCCGGCGCCATGACAGTGAGACCCAAACAATCAGTGGATGACTTGGGGCGCAGTGGAAAATTGCTGTAGATTTCCCAATGAAGTCTCTGCTTTGCATGAATTAAGGTGAGTTTCTATCCAGAAAGCAGTTTTCAGCTATTTTCTAACAAAATGATAAACTAGAGATATTTCTAGACTAATCCGTCAGCAATCCGTTTGCAGCTACAATCAGCGTAACAGAGAAATTTGACTTTGTTCGTTTAACTTGAAAATAATTTATCAAGGTTGAAGGCGGCCTAAGGCGATTTTGAACTTCATTTGATGTCAAAAAGCAGAACAATCTTATTCAACGCTTGATACTCTGGGGATTTAAATTTTCAAATAACTTTTGGTACGAGTACATCTTCGCACAAAGTTCATAAGAAAATCGTGTGCCAAACATTATTGGTATTTGAATCATTACCACCATATAGTGTTAATGAGTTTGGTATGTTTACCTTTAACTTTCCCGCGCATTGGGTCTCAGTGTCATGGCGCCCACTAAGAGCCAATTGGCTTCATAAACCTTACCGCGAAAACAATAGGAAGCTCGATCCAGTTTTTTTTTAGATCAGTGGTCGTGACGTCGTTAGTTAAGAATAAGTATGTATGCATGGGCGTATTTATATATATATATATATATATATATATATATATATATATATATATATATATATATATATATATATTTGTGTTATGATTTTACTACATACATATAAATAGGTAGATAGATTCTGATATCTATATATATAGATATCAGAATTTATGAGTTTATTGATAAAGATGGTGAAGATTAATAAAGGCATTTATTGGTGAAAGTCATGCATTGCACTCGACTAACTAGAAAAAAAAACTGGCATTAAAGTCTCATGACTTTCCTTTATTTGCTTTATTAAAATGAATATAATTTTGAAAATACTGTTTAATTACATTTTATGCTAAATTTTCATAATGAAACTGTTATTGGTAAGCCTCATTAGTGCTGCCTCAGTTTAGCAGATAACGCTCTGTGATTGGTCGATTTTTTCTGAGCTAACGCTGATTGGTCGTTCGAGCCGTTCTTTTAAGAAATGAATCCGGGGTTGACTAAACTCTCTTGTAAAAGCTTTCTCTCGTAACATTTACGAGAAGTATCAACGATTTCTCAACTAATGATGTTACGACCCATTTTCGAACGCCAAACAACGATAGCGTAGGGGTCTTGTAACCGTTACGACTGTCTTTACTATTGCTAGGTATCGTAGGGCTTTACTTCCTACAAGAACGGCTCGAGCGATAAATCAGCGTTAGCTAAAATAATAATAATAATAATAATAGAAAATAAATAAAATAAATGAATCAACCAATGACAGAGCGTAAAACGCATTAGCCATACTGTTTTCTCTGTTACTATGCCTCCTGAATGTGCTGCTCCTACATTAACTGATTTCCCCAAAGAAAAGTCACAGTTGCACTCTTGAAGGTATTTACGAGGTTGATATGAGCGGAGGAGGGTCGTCACGATGAGCGTTACGAGTGGTTTCGGGCACTCGCTAATGCCTCTCGTGTGGAAACGTGTTTAAGACCTTGAAAGTGTTTTGAAAATACGCTCGTTGCGAGAAACAAGAGAGTAGCTCGATGTAAACAAATCTCATGCGATCTCGTATATTTAAACCGGCCCCTGAACCATAAATTCTTGCCTCCTGAAACCTCTACCCTACTTACTCTGCTCGCTACCTTTCGTCTCTTCTCTTTTCTCTCGTTAGCTCTTTCTCTCACTTCTTCCTCGTTCACTTCTTTCGTTCCCATTCCTTTCCTTCTCCCCTTACCCTTTCTAATCTTACGTCCATTCCTTAATTTCTACCATGCTAATCTCCTCCTCGTTTTCTCCTTCCCGTTTCTTCGTTATGTTGGCTTATTCTTATCTCTTGTTTTCTTTCTTTAACTCCTTTCGTTCATTTTCCCTCTTTTCCCTTTTACTTTGTGATCTACTTTCTTTTGTATCCTTATCTTCTTGCCGACTAATCTCCTCGTTTTCTACCTTTTCTATTCCACCGGTAATCTCGTGCTCATTTCTTTCATTTCCATCTCTTGGCTCGCTTTCATTTCTCTCCTTTTCGGTCTTTTTCTTAAACCTACGTCCTCATACCTACCCCCTTATCCTCCACCCTAATACCCTACCTGTCCCTTCGACGCCCTTGATGCCTGGTCCCGAATCCCGATCCGAACCTCGGTAATCCAACGGGCGGCGCTAAGACACGCTAGCTTACCTAGGATCATTCCCGGCCACGCGACCAACACGACTACACTGTTGCTGCCAAGCCAAATGGCGAATAAGCCAGGTGAACGTACTTATTTTGCCAGTTTTTGTTGCTCTTTATTCAGTGTAGTCTTTTAATTAATGGTAGATGGGGACTTTTTTTTTCTTTTTTTTTCTTTACTTAATGGCTTGAACAGATTTTTTTCCATACCGAATCATTCCCCTTATTTTACAATATTCATTTTACATTATTTAAGGTTTTTATGTTCTTAAATCTCATTAATTATACATTTTTCATTAATCATAGATATCCGTTTTAGGTGACATGACAGGTCGTAAATATAAATATTTACGACCTGCCATGTCACCTTCTTAATCATAGATTATATTAATTAATGGAGGCTCCCAGAGGACACTTGGGATATCGTACATTTTATTCTGGTGTTGTTTTACTAATTCAATCTACCGTTTTACTGAGTTTTATTCGCGGTGTTTTTTATATACCCTTGATATGTTTTCGATGTATCTTTCAGCAAGTTCTACCTGTTTACTTAATTTTTTTATTTTTATTTCTTGATAATTAATACCATTGTTTCATAAAATATTCTTGAATAATTGTATATTTGTTTTGTTCAAATATCTGTTGCCACAGTGACGTGGACCACCTGTATATATACTTGTGGAAAATTAACCCATACGGAGTTGTCTCTGGATTTGATGTTTGTGTGTACCCGGAATTTCCCTTTTAATGTGGCGTCTCTGGATCAGCAAGAAAAGGTTGTATATGAGCTGGAAATGCTGGACGTGGATACTTAGTTTCCATAAAGTTTACAACCTAAGTTTTTTTTTTTTTTTTTTACATTAGCCAGCACCAGGCAGAGATGCCCCATTCTTAAAGCCCAAGTCCCTTTTTTAATGTTAAAGCCGTTCCTTCAGGACGAGGTTTCATATGTTTTATCATCTATATTTTTACTTACCAGTGGTGCTTTGTTTTTGTCTTTTACCCATTCATTCAAGAGTCAAGAACACCATAACCAGACCCTGTTTCTAAGGTATATGTACCTGGGGCATGGGACAATAAGTCTCCTCACACGGGAAGAGAACGGCCCCCTCTCTCGTTCTTTCAGCTCTAAGCCGCCATCCGCCGCTTTGGAGGATGAATTCGGGCTTCCCCTCGACAGAAAGCCTTACAGTTATCATTATTTTCATCTTTTACAATTATTATTATTGTTATTATTTTTTTAATTATTACTGTTATTATAATTATGGCAATGTTATTATAATTAATACTACTACTCCCGTTATTATTATTATCATTACTGATATCATTATTGTTATTTCGTCATTACCATAATCATATAGCAGCCTGTATACAGCGTAATTTGTCTTACAATGTTCTCTGTCCTAAATTCGATTTTAGCTACAAGTAAAATGCTTCACTCTTCTGGCTTTTCATCATCATCATCTTAATTATTTTTCTTCTAATATATGATTTCAATATCATTCGTCATCATCATTATCCTTTTCTTTTCGCCTTTTGCTTATAACTATAACCTTTTCTCCTTCTAATGCAATAGCAATACCTACAGCAAGTAATTATATATGATGAAATACTATATATATCACGGCTGATGGTATTCTACCAATTATATGTATTAACCGCAATGTGATAATACAGATGTTGGAATAATTTTTTTTTTCATGCGTTACAACTTCAGGATCCTAAGAATTAACTACAACAGGAAAGAACTTCAGGATCCCCAAGAACTACAACAGCAGTAACAACACAACTCCACCTCCCCTCCCTCCCTGCAAGGACTCACCCCAGCGCCTTGACGGAGAGCGAGGACACCAAAGGGCTCCACGAATACAAAGTCCTCAGCTTCCCCAGCAGAACCTCGAGGCGCTCCAACTCGCTGCTGCTTCCGGCCACCACCTGGAATTACCATATATAGGAACAGAATGCGAGCTGAGAATGGGAATAGGGGTTGGAAATGGGGATGGCGATGAGGCAGGAGTAGGAACGTGAATAACAACTGTGAATTGGGCATAGGAGTCACGGTGGGAATGAAGGATAGGCATTACCCACGGGAGCTAGAGATTAGGAATAAGGATAGGAGGTTGGAATGGCAACTAAAAACAGGAATAGAAAATCAGAATTAGGAATAAGTACTGTGTAGGGAACATGAATCAGCAGCAGCTCGAGAACACGGGAATCAGGAATATATATTAGGAATCGGAACGAGATTTCAGAACAGTGTTCAGGAAGCGCTTGGACGAAGAGTGAATCATGGTGCTTCCAGAAGGTGGCTTCATACCTGATCATTATCATCATAATCATCATCATTATCATTATTATTTTGATTATTATTACCATCACCCTCATTATCATTTTTATCATTATTATTATTATTATTATTATTATCATTATTATCATTATTATTATTATTATTATTATTATTATTATTATTATTATTATTATTATTATTATTATTATTATTATTATTATCATTATCATTATCCTTATGTGCGCATGCATGTCCTTACCCTGAGGCCTGTATGCGTTCAATAGTTAGTGCAAGACAATGAATATAAGAACATTGAATAACGGGAAAAAAAACTGTCAATAACCGTGATAAAAAAAAAACTATATACATCACAAGTGGGAAGAAGAAAACATCAGATCCATCAGCGTTGGGAAAGGTCAGCACCAAACACGTTAATGATGACAAGGAGGTAATCTGCCTGCTATCAGTTTCACGATACAGCAACGAAATGAAGTAACAAAAAAATTACTCCTTAGATATGCGACCCCCCTCCCCTCACCCCTCCTACTCCCCCGACGCACCTTGTTCATGTTATCGGTGGTATGTTTATGCAGCGATGTGGTGATGGCGGGGTGGAGGGGCACGTCTTCTAAAAGCAGCCTACCGCCCTCGATTTCGTCACCTCTGTGGGGCAAGGGATGGAGGTACATTGAGGTACTGGGTCTCTTAACGGCGAGAGAGGGGAGGGTGGAGGGACGAATATCAGGGTAGGGGGGTGAGGGAAAAGGGGGAAGGAAAGAGGGAGGACGGAAAGGGGGGGAGAAAGATGAGGAAGAGAAAAGAGAAAACAATAAAGAAAAAAGAGAAGAGAAAAGAGGGAAGTGAGAGAGACAGAGAGAAATGTAGTCAGAGAGAGAGATAGAGACAGAGATAGATATGGATATAGAGATAAATAAAATATTTTACAGTTCAACACAAGCAAGGAATAGACACTTCTGACTTACCTAAGAGATAATTTCCTGAAGTCCCACTTGAGTTTTGAGAGCTTCTGAAGGATCAGCGCCGCTCTCTCCTCCATGGCGGCCTTTCGCCTCTCCCCCGCCTCCTTCTGCGCTCTCTGCTCCAAGCTGAGGCCGGCCGCGCCCCCGCCCGCGCCACGCACGCCCTGGAGGCAAAAGGGTTGATGTGTCGCCATGCATTAGACAATAACAATAATGGTGATAATAAAAACAGTAACAACAACAATGATGATAATAACATTGATAATAAAGATAATAACAACAACAACAACAATAATAATAATTATTATTATTATTATAATAACAGCAATAACAAACTAATGGCGGTAATCATCAAAAGGCTATTATACGCACGAATCGTAGCCGTAGCCAAGCACATCAGGGCAAAGTCCAAGTAAGCAATTATGCAGACCTTGCACAAAGCTGCCATCACTTTCCATTATCTAGAGGGAGAAAACCTCAGTGTCGCTCCGGACGTACTAACCACTAGGCGTAGATGCGCCGGAAGCTCCTGAGGGAGAGGGAAGGAGGCTCCTCGGGCTCTGTACAGGAAGAGGTCTCCGCCCGACACCCACGCCGCCGCCCACGATCCGTCCTCGCTCACGCCCACCACCGCCCGACGCCCGGACGCCCCTCTCCCATCCTCTTGATAGGAGTATAAGAGAGAGAGAGAGAGAGAGAGAGAGGAGAGAGAGAGAGAGAGAGAGAGAGAGAGAGAGAGAGAGAGAGAGAGAGAGAGAGAGAGAGAGAGAGAGAGAGAGAGAGAGAGAGAGAGAGAGGGGGGGAGCAAAAACAAATTTATGAGTTCATAGTGACAATTGTTGGAACAACAGACTTACTAGATAATTCCGGAAAGGGAGACGTGCAAATAATATCATGAAGTTTTACTTGAATTTTACTGACAATGATGACATCCAAAAGTGAACCACACATCTTGTGAAATAATTAATTTTCAGCCTTGAATACTCGTAACGACAAGGATCCTCCTCCCAAATGTACCAGATACATATATCAAAACGAGAGTATGAGTGATTGAACGATTTCTCGAGATGTCTACTAAATGTAATTGTGAAGAGGTAAGAATATAATATTGATCAGAAACCTTGAGTTGACATTTTTTATTCATAACTCTAAAAAAAACACCTGAGTAAGCTGACGGTAATTACAAAAAAAAAATAATAATAAATAAATAAAAATAAATACAAACAAAGATGCAGTTGGCAGCAAAAGCACAGGCAATGATAGAACCAAAATGGACTCATAGAAAAAGCACCTGTTTGGATATTGCACGTCGCCAGCCCTACCTTGCTCATCACACGGGTCTCCGGGAGGCAGGACGAGCGTCGGGGAGTGGGACACCGAGGGAGCTGCACAAGGCTGCCTTCGGGCGAGTCTGACGCTGTAAGATGTCGTTTGAGAGAGATGGAGATGCACGACGTCTCCTCTCGAGGTCACGCCTACGATGGTCTCTCCGTCCGGCCTGGAAGATAAGAAAAGGCGTAAAATAGGTAATAGTAATGACTTGCTGGAAATTATTTGCGAACCGACGGTTTTACAATTACCGAATTATGCAGGTAAAAAGACAAGAATGGTGAAGACATAGAAATAATATCAAGAAAGAAGAAAAGAAAAAAAAAACGAACCGTAAATACACAATGAACAAAAAAAAAATACTGCAGAACATATTGACAATAATTATCTATAATATTTCTGGAACTCCATGTTTTGACATTTCACAAAGTCACAAAGAGACAGAGAAGTAATCATATAGACATCGAAATAATACACGAAGGACACAATACATAATCACTTCAGAATCACAAAGCCAAAAAATGGTGAAGAGAAAATAATCAAAAGATATTAAGAACCCCGCATGCAGTGTAAAATATAAATCTCAAACCTACCTAACCTGCTTAGACACACAAAACAAGGTAACAGTACACAGGCGGGAAGCAAAATAATTTGCAAAATCATTTGCAGCCCATGAACCTCTATACTAAAACTGCGAAACATATAAACCTAAAGATCCAAGAAACAAATGGAAAGAGTAAATCAAACAAACAAACGAAAACAAAACAGGTTGACGATACTCTGACAGAGGGACGATTCACGAACCTCCATACTGAAACACCGAATCACACAAACACAAAATACCCCCTAAATTTCCGACACTCACGACGGGACAGCGAGAACCACAGCGTCAGGAGCGCAATAGGATTCCGTCACCTCCTCCAGCAGTTGCCTCTGAACAGCGGTCTCCGTCTGCCAGACCTCCCGGGGACTCGAGTGATGGTGCAGACGCCAGGACTCTGGCGAAGGGCGCGAGGTCGAGGTCAGGTCAGCGGTCACCTCGAACACCACGCCTGTGCTAGTCTCTACGTGAATCACATCCTGCATGGAAGTAATGGGGATGATGAGGGTAATGATGACTGTAATATATACAGTGATGATGATGATACTGAGGACACAAATGGTGAGAATAATCATCCTTAGTAATGGCTGTAATAATGACGATGTTGAATTTAATCACAATACTGGTTATAATGATAATATACATTGTAATAAAAACAAGAGCAAGAAAATAATGGTGATGACAGTAGTGATGATGATGGAAATGATGTTAATGATAATTATGATGATAACGGTAATAGTTAATACAATATTATGAAGAAAATTACAAAAATGATAAAATATGACGATTACAACACTGTCAGTGATGATACAGATAAGTAGTGATAGTGATATTAATGATACTGCTACTGCAACAGTTCTACTACTCTGCTAATATGTAATATAAATGATGATAAGGCTGCTGATAACAATCATATTAGAAAACAACACCGTAATGACTTACAGACTTAATCTTAATTCGTTCCGGAATATCAAGCAACTGATAATACCCGACAGGCTCCAGTTTGGTCACTTTCCCTACTCGTACGAGGCGGAAAATGAACAGTCTTGAATCCTCCCCGGCTGTCACTAATAGAGGAGCTTCTCCTGCGCTTTCACCTTTGCCGTTTTCTTTTTCAATTGCGCCCGTTTTCTTTAATTTCGTAGCGATGAGGGCGACGGGGGACTCATGTGGGCGCTCGACCTGCACGAGAGAGAGCTTTTCCCGGGGGTCCTTGGGGGATGTGTGCAAAAGGAACACGTTGAGGGCGCCGTCACTCAGGCCGAAGTACCAGTAGGTCGTCCTCACCGCTGATCTGGGGACAGTTGGGTAGAGGGGGTGTATCTTCATCGTTACTACTACTGCAATAACTATTATCATTACCATGATGGTGATGACTTTTACTGCTATAGTTTAAAAGTAAAAGACCAACATCAGAGTCACTAATATCAACACGATAATTATGACAAAGTAATTTCATTCAAAGACCATTTTCTTACTGATTACAAAAGCAAGATCAATACCAACGGAAGATCAA
>NC_051391.1:37315160-37322660 GCF_015228065.2 Penaeus monodon
ATATATACAAATGTGTACACACAAACATACACACACACACACACACACACACACACACACACACACACACACACACACATATATATATATATATATATATATATATATATATATATATATTATAAATATGAGGACCAGGACAACAGGAAACCACATGCATTTTTTCATTTATTAAGCTTTCGGACATCAATAACTGTGTCCATCATGAGAATCTGCATTTACAAGAGAGACATATTTGTAAGAACTATGTACTGAATATATAATTACAGCGAAAATAAGAAACACAAGATACAACAGCAACACAAATGATAAAAGTAATAGTCGGGAGAAAATACCAAACACTGAAACAAAATAAGATGTTTTGCTTACGATTATTCTCCATAGGTGGAAAGTGGAGTATGTGACTGTGCCATGTTGGCGTGACGACAGTTTACAAAGATTTGAATGCCTGGATGTCCGTTGTAGGTGGGTGAGGGAGGGGGGAAGGGGGAAGGGGTGACGTGCGCAAATTATTTCAAAGTATAGAGAGTAGTTGAACTCTCATAGTTGTTTATGTTTGGTTTTATTTATTTTTTAATCAATAACGATATCATGTACCAAATGCTAATTGCTTTTAATGACCCCCAAATGTGACATGACCTATCAATAGTATGACCATCACTAAATGGCAATTGCTCCTACATCCCTAGGATGCACCTGCCTGGTGGTAAATGAGTTGTTGTCCTTAAGGGCTAAATACCTGCTTCCTAATCTGGTAATTAACTATTGTGTGCCAACACTTGTAAGCAATATTGGATATCTCGATCAAATTATCATAAAACTCAATCATACATTTTACAAAGACAAGGAAAAGATTATATTTACTTTGTTAGATGTTAGTAATTTAAGTCAATACTAAGTCGCATAGTCTAAGGTGTATATATAACAGAGATATCTCGTATCGGCCTGTACCAGAACCTCATCCCCCGACCCCCTCCTCCTCCCTCAATCTCCTCATCTACCTGAGTCACTCTCCTAATAACAGGAGCCATCCCTAATACACATACACTCACAAGAAAGTTATGCGCCTGTTGCGTAACATAGATAAATTTACTTATGTAGCACAAATTATATGAATATTATAACTATCTGCAGACCTCTTGCATAATTCTGCACATACTATCGTATCCCAAAACGGCGAAGCGCACATACACGCTAAATCAGAGTACACACAATTGTATTGGATATCAAATAGTTCAATCAAAGGATCATAAAAATTTTACGAAGACAATGTGAGAAATGAACTACTTATGCACCAGACAAATTAATATATATTGGAAATAACTATTGTGTGCTACCACTTGTAAGTAACATTAGACCTCAAACATCTCAATCAAAGGATTATAAAACTCGATCACACATTTTATGAAGACAATGAAAATGTAGAGTCGATCATATATTTACTGTGATAGATTTTAGTAATCTAAATCAAGTAGCTAAGTCAATCTCCTCGCAACAACGGCCTCTCCTAATAACAGGAGCCCCCCTCTCCCAGTCGGGTAACATTATACTCAGTTAATCTATTAACAGTCCATTATTCCACAAGAAATAACACAAACTCTATGAATATTAATACTTTCCACAGACCGCTTGTAATACTATGCACATACTATCATGTTCCTGAAAGAATGGATACGCATATAAAAGGGTGGAAAAATATCTATTAACTGGTCATTATTTCACAAGAAATAACATCAATAACATGTATGATAGTACTCCCTAAAGACTTTTTTGTATAGACAGATATACACTAAAACAATATATGTACAAATGTAACCTCTGTGAAATCTTACTTTCTAAAAAATTAATTATATATGATAATTAAGCATAATTGACAACTGCGGTGTAAGGGTGATAAGTCTAGTTGCTTTAACATGCACGCTGAATCCTCTCTCTCCAACATAACTACTAAATTGCCAAGTGGTTTGGGAGAGTTGCCTCTCTTTTGCGCTGACAATCGTTTAAAACACATCTTGATAATGAATTTACCCCTGCTCAAGGCAAATGAATATATTGTAAATAATTATTGCGAGTAATATTATATTAAATATCCCATTCAAAGGAGCACAAAACTGCACTATATATATATATATATATATATATATATATATATATATATATATATATATATATATATATATATATATATAATTGTATTGAGGATTTCCAGTAATTGAATCTGCTAGCTGAGAAAACTGGTTAAAAGGAGGTATATTTGTGATAAGCTTCATCTCCTCCTTATCCCCTAGCCCCCACTCCTAACTACTGATAATTAACCCCCACCCCCTCCCTCTCGTTTCCTCACATACGCAAATCTACAAGAGTGTGTTTCAGGGCCCTACATCAATTTCCTGTGATTGACTCTTATCATTCAACGCAAATTAATATGCGTTAACCCAAAAGATTTCCCCGGAAAAGAATAATCGACCACGAAGACGACCACATATCATAACTAAAGATAACACGAACACAGGCAATTCCAAGCGCACACCTGTAAATGAAAGCAAACATGCATAAATTTTCTGCGTAAATATAAATGTCTCACGTGTTAACATCGATTTTGGCTTCCTGTGTTATGTCGATGTATGAAAAAGATGCCAGCTTTTCAATAATCTGCCCAATCTGTATTACCTCCTTCCCGTAATTTCTATCACCCGTCTACAAGTATACGGAAGGGAAGAGACTACGCGCTGGTAACTTCGTCGGTTACTGTAGTTTCTTACATCAGGAACACTCTCTCTAGCATATATATCTTGCCTCCTTGAAGAAAAGACCTATATTGTAAAATGACACATATAACACAAATACACGTAGAGAGAGAGAAAGAGATTTATGCGCACTGGCCGTCAAGTGTCAGGAAAGTAGCAATAAACAGCGGCAGACGTTAAGAAGGAGGTAATGGCGACGATGGGATGTGGCTGCTAACGGGCATATTATGCCCAGTTTACACTTCTCGACTGCCCTGCATTTGTTTTTCTCCCACCTGCCTACAAATATGTGGTATGAGATGGAGCTAGATAACTAGATTATATTTCGGAGATGGTAAGTCAACCATCGGGGGTATGGTAGTTATCGGAGTATGGTAATTGCCTTTTTCGAGAAATATGCATTCTAGCAGGAGGTTTTAAGTAATACATACTAGTATTTTCTGCAATTTTCCTGGTCAAAGAAAGGTGTGTGTATATGTTAAGAGTGATAATAAATAAAACTTGCCACTCCATCTCTCCGATATGTTCTTTGTGTTAGATATAATTATTCACTATGTCACGCATTGTATGCTTTCAACAGATAAACTGCCTCAGTCTTTCTTCAATGACCTCTTACATGATTAACATGTGCCCCTATCACCTGATACAGGTGATGAAGAAGACACGACGCTGCCCTACTTTGTGAAACAATTTAACCAGGGCGGGGGACTCATGTGATAGAGGAAGGAAATTTTACTTTGAATGGGCGCTCAGGTAAGATCTCTAGATCACTAGAATAACCATTTGGTATTTTTTTGGAGCCCTCACGAAATATAATTTACGTATACTAGAAAGAGCAAATATCTTCATACGTTTTCCTTTTTGCAACAGGACTCTTTTTCAAAACAAAGGATTTTATACAGTAAGAAATAGTGCTAGGATAAACAATACAGCTACATTGCCCTTCTTGTGATAGAACCAATATAATTTTACGTTTATAGGCCAAAAGGCAAAGACAAAGATCAAGTTCGCCTACAGCGGGGATTTTCAACCAAGGGCGAATATACCACAGCCAGTAATCTTTTACATGGCACTCTGCGAAATTCCTACTGGTATTGTTTGATGCATTTTGTTTAATATTTTCTTAAACCAACTTTGCAGTAACTATGTTTTTTTTTCTTGGTTAAAATTATCTCCTGCAAAATGTTAAAAATGAAGTTGGCTACCTTTTCTTGTGCGTCTACATTAGACATTCATGTTTTTCTAAAATAGCAGTAAAGGCGCATATAACGAGGAACAATTCAGTCCGAGGTAAAAATACAGAGAAAGGTTGAAAATCATAGACCTAAACATGGAAATATGTGCAACATTTTGTTCTAAATGGCAAGTTAAAACATTCGTTTGCCAGAAAAAAGAAAAGAAAAAAAAGAAAAAAATCGTGTCAAGTCATAATGAGGGAGAAAAAACGTTTACTTGATTCAGCGAAAGAAAAAATGTCCAAATATTCAAATACAAAGTATATATTGATAGGACATATTTCTGCAGACCAGGAAAACACGTGGTAAAACTGTCAAAGCGTGAACGTAACCCTATCATCTTTAACAAAAGGAGTGTATATGTTACAACAAATAAAGTTTGAGGAATTTACTACTTTGTCTCTCCTGTAACAGTACTGTTTATAAAACAAGAACTGATATACTCCTAAAAGATGATGAGAATTTGATTTGATTTGATAATATGCTGATGTTCTAGGCAATACAGAGACGATGAAAGACTACAGGGAGACGTCAGGGAATGCCTCGAGTCGTCACCAGCTATTGTTCTCGCTGACATACTACGATGATATACGGGCGAAACGAGGGAAAGTACTCGCCTCCGTTCGTGAAGAACTGTATACTTAATGAGTATCTCCTGGAAATCGTACCCTTCAGTCCTCTGACCAAGCTAGATTCTAGTGTTCCAGATAAGTACTCGTAGGACAGAATGGCGCGCGTCAATTACTGCCCTTCGCAGCACATACTTTTAAACACCTGTTCATTACGCTAGGTCTCCGTCTGCCTACTCTCTCTATCAGACATGTCATTAACTTCTGGTCGGTGCCTCTTACTCCCTCGCCTAAGGGCAATTGTGATTTTATCGTGGACAAATAAAAGAAAATAATGATTATCATGAATATAACTATAATAAGACTTCACACGATGGTGTTGCTCTTAGCTATATGAAGCTTGGAGGTACCTTGTGAAGAAAACAAAAGGATTTTATAAAACCTGAAAACTAATAACTCGTTTGTGATTGCACTACACGATAAACTCTAATATATATATATATATATATATATATATATATATATATATATATATATATATATATATATATATATAATAAACCTTTTTTCTGTTTACCTGCAGAATCCACACCAGGTGAGGCGCGAGAGCTGGGATGAGGGTGACGGGGGCACCTGGGCCGACGTGGACTAACACTTCCCTCACTAACTGGAGGGATACTGTCCTCACTCCCGTTTCACACCAGCCTTCGTGGGTAGTGTTGCCTTGGGGAAGGAAGTATGGGGGCAGTGAATTATTATATCCGTGATTCTGCATGTCTGTCTGTCTCTGTCTTTTTCTTTCTCCCTCGCTCTGTTATGCTCTCTCTCTCTCTCTCTCTCTCTCTCTCTCTCTCTCTCTCTCTCTCTCTCTCTCTCTTTCTTGCTCTCAATGTGTGTTTGCGTGCGTATGTGTATGTACATACATAAAAAGAATATATATAATACCTGTAAAATGTATACTAAAAATATTTGGGGGGGGGGTGAATGGATTCGCCTACGGCATATGATATGAAACTGACAGTAACAAACAGCCATAACCTCAATTAAACAGCTGATGATAATATCCCAAGAGTAATTTATGACCTAACGCTACGCCATTATTTATACTAAAGTAAAAGAATAAGATCTGTCAGTGCCGATAGTCATCAGTAATCCGAATGTTATTGCTATCCCCTCTAACCATATACTATTTTCATATATATATCGTGCGAACAGTTTTGTTTTGTTTTAATTCTATTGCAGTTTTGAAACAAATATATATATATATATATATATATATATATATATATATATATATATATATATATATATATATATATATATATATATATATATATATATATATATATATATATATATATATTACGATCAGGTGTTTCGGGGAAAAATACTATTTTATCATGCAAGGCCGTACTGAGAACCTCGGGGATGAGCAACCAAGTGGCGTGGAAGAGGAAGTGTGTGGGTCGTACTCTGAGTGATTCGCTCGTTAGCTGGACGGGAGGGTGAAGGTGCGCTTGGGTCTGTATGTTCATACACTACACTCTTTGAAAATAAATACAGACATGCATACATAGAGACATACGTACATACTTATACTTACATATGTAACTATCTATATGTTCATATATATATATATATATATATATATATATATATATATATATATATATATATATAAATATATATATATATATACATACACACACATATATATATATACGTATACATAATATATATATATAATATATATATATATATATATATATATATATATATCTATATATGTATATGTGTGTGTGTGTGTGTGTGTGTGTGTGTGTGTGTGTGTGTGTGTGTGTGTGTGTGTGTGTGTGTGTGTGTGTGTGTGTGTGTGTGTGTGTGTGTGTGGGGTGTGTGTGTGGTGTGTGTGTGTGTGTGTGTGTGGTGTGTGTGTGTGTGTGTGTGTGTGTGTGTGTGTGTGTGTGTGTGTGTGTGTGTTCAGTAATACATGCTATCTATATGGATACATACACATACGTATCTACAGTATATCTGGTTATATATCTGCTTTCCATTTTCATGCCCAACTTTATCTATATACCTATCTGTGAATGTGTGTGCGTTTATATAAAATAATACAATATATAATAATATAATATATAATAATATAATATAAATGTATATATATATACACACATATATATACATATATACATACACGCACACACACACACACACACACACACACACACACACACACACACACACACACACACACACACACACACACACACACACACACACACACACACACACGTATATATATAAAAGAAAAAAGAGAGAATATATTCTTAAAAGAATTAAATAAGCATAGATATAAAGTAAACGAAGTAGAAGCCAGGATGAGGAAGCAAAAGGTGGAAGAAAAAGTGGAAGAAGCAATCAAAATACACGAAACAATAGGGATGGAAAAGGAAAACTGCAAACATTCCAACCTAAGAAGATCACAGCTGGCAACTGCCTGTGTTACGAAAGTCAAGGGAAACTATCGTGGGACAAAACGTGGCAAAATACACAATGAAACACCCAGGAAGAGATGGAGAGGCAGCTCATAGACACGCCAGAACAAAAATCCTTACCGATCCCTATGCGAGGATCATAACAAATGAACTGAGGTCCCTTGAAGAGCACAAGGATATGGATAGAAAAAAGGTGAGCAAAAGTAAAACGCTGCTAGAACTTGATGCAGGAACTGAAACGCAACATGCACCAGTGAATCCAATCCTGACCCTCCTGTAGAAAGTGTAGGTCTCAGGGACGATCATATTTGATAGGAAGATGAGCTCGTTATAAACGGGAAGGCGGGTGACAGTAAACTAAAAGGGATTACTTTAACGGTATTAGGCATAAAGCGAGACCCTATAGTGAAACTAAAGGATACTGAGACTGCAACAAAAACTATTAGCA
>NC_051391.1:37352660-37355160 GCF_015228065.2 Penaeus monodon
CCGCACAGCATGGTGGGCGTCCACAGCCGCCCGTAGCGCCAGCAGGAGACGTCAGGCAGGACGGTGAGAGCGACCTCGCGAAGGGCTCGGGCAGCCGGCCGTGATTCCCCTGTCGAGCCCCAGCCCACCACCACGGCTCGGGTGAGCGCGTGCGTGGCGCGAGCGGCGAGACACACAGGCGCCACGCTACGGTCGAAGATCAGGTCCGAGGTCAAGGTGATGACAGCCAGGTCGGCTTCGTAGGGCGCCGTCCTGCCGTAGTCGGGATGGACAGCGATACGAGACACGCCCATCCGAACACCGTCTCGGGTGCTATGCCCGCCCACCGCCACGTACATCAGGAAGGGCAGCACAGAGAAGAGGCTGACGCAGTGGGCAGCCGTCAGCACGTGTCTGGCGCTGATCACGGAGCCTCCACAAAAGTGCCCCACTAGGTACGAACGGAGGCTCACTGCCCACGGCCACCGGTGCTCTGCGGCCTCCATGCCACCCACGATCCTGGAGCCCACAGGACGCCCGCAGGATTGCGAGGACAAGGGGATGCGAGCGGTTTCAAAGAGCCAGAGGAGGCGGGCGGCGAGCCCTGGCGGCGCGGAAGGAGCGGGCGCCGACAGAGGAGCGGCGGCCGCCAGGAGGACCGCGAAGAGGACTACGGCGCCCAAAGAGGTCATGCCGGCGGAGTGGGCTGGCGAGGCGGAGTGGGCTGGCGAGGCGGAGTGGGCTGGCGAGGCGGAGTGGGCTGGTGAGGCGGAGTGGGCTGGTGAGGCGGGAGGCGACCCTTTTAAGCTCGCCGCTTTGACCTGAGGGGAGAGGCAGCCGACCTTGAGTTGTTCGAACAGAAAGACCACACGTGTAAAGAAATGATGAATTGTTTGAATAGTAATAAATACATTAAGCTAAATACATGAACATAACATATATATATCCAGGTTGAATTTCGAAAATATGGTCTCATTTTCAATAAATCGAGTTTTTGCATTGTGGATTTTTCTACCATACACACACACACACACACACACACACACACACACACACACACACACACACACACACACACACACACACACACACACACACACACACACACACACATATATATATATATATATATATATATATATATATATATATATATATATACATATAATAATAATAATAATAATAATAATAATAATAATAATAATAATAATAATAATAATAAATAATAATAATAATAATAATAATAAACACATATTCTTCTTTACTCTATCTTTTCCCTTTTAATACGGGGTCGACGTTTTTGATAAGTTGCCTCCAGGCCCTCCTGTCTCCCGCCTTATCACCCGTCAGTCTCGCCTCTCTCAGATCATCTCTCACTCTATTCATCCGTTTTTCCTCGGTCTTCTCCTCCCTCTCGTAACCATCCACTTCCATATTCATCACTCTTCTACCCACACACACTTCCTTCCTCCTCCTCACATTTCATTTCTGACCCTGTCCAGCTTCGTAACCCTATACAGCCACCTAAGCACTATCGTTTCGGTAACATCCCGCTTCTTTTCTTGCGTTTTCTTTGTCACCCATGTTTCAAATCCATACAACTGTGCTGGTCTCGATCTTGCTCTTATTCGTCTATGACACAACACTCCTAATAATTTTTCCAATGCCTCCATCCTGCTTGCACTCTATACTTTATTTCTGCGTCCTGGTCTCCATTTTCCGCCACTGTTGAACCAATTTATTTAAAGTTTCCGACTCTTTCCAAGCTGTTTTCATGCATCCTAATCTCTCCCTCATTTTCATAACAGAAATTCATATATTCTATCTTCTTACTAATACTGATTTTTAATCCTCGGTCTTCCAAAGCCCTTCTCCAATACTCTAGTTTCCTTACGATCTCTCCTCTGTTGTTTGAGCATATAACGCTGCCGTCTGCAAACAGCATACATCGCGGCGCCCGATCTTAGACACTCTCAGAAATAATATCCATAATAAGATCGAAAGGGTATGCTCTTAATGAAGACCTCTGATGTAATCCCACCATCACGGGTATCCTCGTTTTTGCTCTCACATACATCTCCTTGTCTAATCGCACGTACTTTTCTGCCACCCCCCTTTTCCGCCATGCGCCTCCATGCTTTTTGCCTACCATAAAACCATATACAAACCCTTTCTTTTATCTCTGTGCTTTTCCATAATTTGCCTAAGTTCAAGGATCACGTCTGTTGTCCCTCTACCAGACATGAAGCCAAACTGCTCATGCCTCTCTTCTCTTAGCCTACTCTCTATTACTCTTTCCCAAATTTTCATCGTGTGTGACATCATTTTGATGCTCCTGTAGTTTCCACATCCTCCTTGTATATTGGTAATATCAGACTGTCTCTCCATTTTAATGGCATCTTTTTTCGCCTGATAGATCTTTTGCATCAGATCCCACATGTTTACCCCTTCCTCTTCTAAACTCTTCCACACTTCTGCTGGGATGCTATCCGGTCCTATAGCTTTTTTATTGTTTTTCATT
>NC_051391.1:37387660-37397660 GCF_015228065.2 Penaeus monodon
ATGACGGGTGTTGAAAATTCCACAGTTGGCAGTTTTTCTTCTATAGGACTTAAGCTGTTATTGTTAAATATAACATGTGATTGAAAAAAACTGCATAAATGGTAACATTAACTCTGAAACACTTTTTGCAATAACCGAACTTAGTAAACATCTGGAGTAAGCAGGAATTTTGTAGAAAATAAAGTTCTAAGCTTATTGCTATAAAGAAGAAGAAAACATTGTCTTGGAAGTATAAATAAGATGGCAATGACTGTCTGGCAGTGACAGTGTGACACTTTAGATCCTACCTTGTGTTGCAAAATGGGAGAAATTGCAACATCTGATAGCTTCATGTAACCCAGTTTGTGTATGCCTACAAGAGACCAGGGGAAATCGTCCAATTTCCTTAAGAGGATTTCATTTCATTTCATGGCCTTTGATAATGGATCTAATCGAGGAGTATTCTCTTCCAGGCCATCCAACTGCAGACGACACTGCAGGTGACGGCTGTGAGGGTAGTCTTGATACGACCTTATACTGTTGCATCTACCAACTTTCCTCCACGGAATCTCAACTTAGATGATTTCGAAGATCTATTTGAGCAGTTGCCTCGTCCATTTCTAATCTTGGGAGATTTCAGTGGCTGGAATCACCTCTGGGGAGACACTTTGTGTAACCCGCGAGGAAGGGCCTTGGAGTCCTTGTTTCTGAACAGTGACATACCCACACATTTCCAAATTCAAACTGGGACATTTTCCAATATTGGCCTGCCACTTGGGAAGTCATGGAAGCGACCACTTTCCAATACTTTTGGAGGAGGTGAATGGTATTCCAGCTAAAGGAGTGCAGAGAAGGCGACTTGAACATGCAGACTAATCTTCTTAAATCAACTGCAGTAATGCAGAGATCTGTGAATGATTTCCATTGTATTCAAGATACCATCCTTGCAGCAGTCCATATGATTAGATATCTCAACAAACATTCTACTATAATATACTGCGACTCTCGAGTGTCTTGCAAGCAATCAAGAACTTAAACTCATCACATCCAGTGGTAAGGGAAGTTCAAGATTGATCTGCACTGATGTCAGCACGTAAGAAGATAACTTTGTGTTAGGTGCCAGCACATGTTGGTATCAGTGGGAATGAGCAAGCTGATCGGAGGGCCAAGGCAGTTGCCGCTCAGCCCTGTGAAGTTAGTTTTCCTCTCCCACACACCGATTTGAAACCAGGCATCAGAAGTTGTCTTCATGATAAATGGAGGGAGCAGTAGAGGCATACCTCTAGAAACAAACTGCAAGAGATGAGAGATGACCCTGGCAGTTGGGTGACCAGCATCTATCCCACACAACAAGTAAAAGTTGTATTAACATGGCTAAGAATCGGGCACACAAGACTGACTCATGGAGAAAATTTGAACTCATGGTATGTTGCCCACTGCACAACCTGATTTTCTGCAGTTTGTATGTGTCCTTGCACATCCTGTAAGCTTCCTCCAGAACTGTACAGTATGAAGTCATCCACATACAGACTACATGAGGCAGCACTTGGAACGACCTTTACAATGCCATTTATGGCAATAGCAAACAGCATACTTAAGACACTCCCTTGTGGTACCCTTGTCAACTGATCTCCTAGGTTAGAGAAGTCATCCTCACAAGGGCATCTGTGGTCAATCTTAATTTTCTAAACCTATAGTGATATAGGGTCCTTTTCTAGTAGCCATGTCAACTTGAAGTTTACCATTTTCTCCATCAGCTTGCAGATGCAGCTGGTGAGATATTCGTCTTAAGTCCCTGGTATGGAAGCATCCTTGCCTGGAATGATATAGCTTATTTTCATGTGGATGACACAGTGCTCTCCCTAAAAATCCTATTGAATAGGTCCAACGGGAGCTTTTGGGTGCTCTCTGATAAGTGAGATATCGTCACTTGCTAGGGCAGAGATGCAAAGCAGAGACCATCTCCCTGCGCAAAAGTGGCAAACTGTATGGAGGTTCTGCTGCAGTCTTACTGGAGAACGATATTGACCGTCGTTCCTGTTCAGCCCGAAGGGTGGAGAATCAGGCGGTGTAAGATGCTCCATGGATCCATGGATCTTTATTGTCTGTGGGGATCATGCCTTCTATCTTCAGAACAGTTAGTAACATGGAAGTGCTCTTTCCAGCGATCTTGCTCACGTTGTACCAATGCTAAGGGTGTCCCGAAGTTAAATGAGAAGACATAACCCGTTGGTACTTTGGCTGATGTCATTAATCCTTCTAAGAGCTGATTGGCTGGTGAATACACTGGCGAGTTAGGGAAAAACTACCGAATACTTCATTCCAGACAGTATACTCAACTCTCTCTCTCTCTCGTTTTCCCTCCCCCCCTCTCTCTCTCCTCTCACTGTCTCTCTCTCTCTCTCTCTCTTCCTCTCTCTCTCTCTCTCGCTTTCCCTCAACCTCACTCTCTCTCTCTCTCTCTCTCTCTCTCTCTTCTCTCTCTCCCTCTCTCTCTCTCTCTCTCTCTCTCTCTCTCTCTCTCTCTCTCTCTCTCTCTCTCTCTCTCTCTCTCTCTCTCTCTTTCTCTCTGACTAATGGAATTATACTGCTTAAATACTAAACCTGTGACACTACGATATTAGTGCAACAAATAGTTATGTGGTATATTCTAGTGTGATTTATTATCTGTTCTGTGTTATTAGTGCATTAACTAATAACAGTCTTTACTGAGTGAATGAGCAAGCGAGCGAGCGGGCGAGAGAGAGAGAGAGAGAGAGAGAGAGAGAGAGAGAGAGAGAGAGAGAGAGAGAGAGAGAGAGAGAGAGAGAGTGAGTGAGTGAGTGAGAGAGAGAGAGAGAGAGAGAAGAGAGAGAGAGAGAGAGAGAGAGAGAGAGAGAGAGAGAGAGACGATACATATAGAAGTAATGATGTTATACACAGACATAAACACAAAATTACACGTTACTGGATCTAGTAATTACTAGGGAAGGTGAGTGGTACACGTCAAAACACATTCTGATGATTTATATAATGGTTAAGGTTAACAGCAGAGATTACTTCTTCTTTTTATGAAACAGTACGATAGTTTCAAATTATAGTATCAAGTCACTTGAGTAATTGGCACCTGAAGCCACTGAATGGTGCAAATCTTATTAATGCAATGTATATCTTTCACACATAGTTTACATTTATAGTATTGGCAGTTTTGTGTGTATGTGTGTGTGTGTGTGTGTGTGTGTGTGTGTGTGTGTGTGTGTGTGTGTGTGTGTGTGTGTGTGTGTGTGCATTTATTATGACCGATGTAGTATTAAGCAGTGAAGACTACATATGAAAAAGGTCACACATTGCTGGTTTCTGAAAAAAAAAGTGCATGGCCCAACAATGCATGATCCATATTCACCCCAAATACCGGAATTAGTTACGACTACAATACACTGTTGCATGATTACTACTACTACTGCGAAAAAAGCGGCGAAATGGTTTATATATTTCAGGCACTACTAAAAGATATATAACCTACTAGATTTATATCGTAAAAAATACTATTATATCACTTTCATACAGAATTATCGACCTGCCGTTATCAAAAAATCACAGCGTCAGTTACAATGCATTCATGGAGGGGAATTTTGTTTCTACGATGTAGTATGATTGATTAATTATCTTCAATGGAGGACCTTGCAAATAATACAAGAAATTGAAAGTATTCACGAACCACTTTTTCCTGATTTTTACATCTTCCTAATGATGCGGGGGGATTCATAAAGAAATATATGGTAAATGCTGAGGTCAAACTACGAAGTGAAATGCAAGACAGTGAAGGCATTCTTTACTGCACACAATTCTCTAAGATCGATCATATAGCCAGTGAATGGTAGTGCGGTCATGTGATCACAACATCGGAGAGGAAAAGTTAGATGTGATAGCAGTATGCGTAATAAACTATAAAGTATACAACTCCCCCCCACCACCACCACCAACATGCAACATTGGTGTATTTTCCGTAATCGAACACCTCGACGTCTATATTATGATTGACTTGCTATGCCTTTTGTCTGTATTTCGTTGATGTATTAATGATGACCATATGACGTTGTGGAAGTGAATCGATCAGTGTCCAAAACAAATGCTAAAGGTACATTTTACACTGGAAGTAAATTACTTCTTTACTTATAATCAGAAAATTTTACTTAATCAGTTACTTAATCAATTATTTTTCCTGAAAATAAATTTCATTGGTTTGTTTCGATGCAAATTACATATAAAAAGAACTTGGTCGGGTCTTATTAGCAGTATAATTTCTGAGTGGATAGAAAAGGATAATGATATAATACTATCGGTTTACAATTGTGTCATCTTTCTTTCAAACTTTGAGATTTGTGATCCGACCGTGAGCAGCAGAAACAATCTAATACACTTAACGGGTGAATAAATTGTTGTACAAAACCGAATATATGATCTGGTCTTATCAGTTTTAGTAATGTCCTCAGGTTCTCAGATAATTTTGGTAGAACTATAGAGACATGTAGGAAGAATATATGTAGATTTTACATCTGATAGAATGAGAAGTAAGCAGAATGTACAGTGCTGTTAAGAGGTGCACGGGATTTAATTAAATCTATGCTACATTTTGATATAAAATTACATGCGTGTATGCCTACAGGTTATGAAATAGTAGGTGTAGGTCACTTTTAAAATGTTACAAAAAGAAGATGAGAAGATGAGATGAGAACATTATGAGTGGCCTCCACCATCAAGGCCACGAAGACAAAGTATGGCGTGATTACTGTCTGACATATAATACAGGATGCAGTAGATATACTATTATTGTCAGAAATAAACGTGAAATGCACCAAATATTTTTCAGTGCAGGCAAAGGCCTTTATATATCTGATGCGTTTGTATTCGGAGTTCCGAAATATCTTAGCTAGCGTGGTGGCCGGGTTGCCAGCAGGTGCTCAAGCTGCCATGACGTAATCATGCGGCATAACCAGCCTTGATGGGTGCCTTGATGGCCTTTGAAAGGAACTGTGCTGCCATTAGATCAGTTTGGGAGTCCAAGGAGAGTAAGTTTGCCTCTGTGAGGAGGTTGAGTACCTTTATCCACTTGGAGGCACCCGGAATGATCCCGGCAGCTTCATTTTGAACTGTCTCCAGTATTTCTCTTAGTCTTGGCTTGGTGGCAATCAGGGTGACAGAAACATAGTCCAGAATGGAACGGACGGCATGTACACAGAATGATCTAAGTATTTTATGTCCAGCTCCTATGTGTCTCCCAGTTATTGCTCTTATGACAGACAGTCTATCTTTGGTTCGGTCAACCAGGTACTGGACCTCCTTTTGGAAGGAGAAGCTCTGGTCAATCCTTTGTATTAGAAGACCCACTCTTGGTCCATTCCCTGGGCATGCAGACTTGTCGCTTGAACATTGTATCTCAGAGCCACGGATTTTGACTTGGCTTGTGAGGTTTTTAGTCCTGTCCTACAACACTCTTCAGATACAAGGTCCAGACAGTGCTGGGCTCTTCTTAAGCAGTGTGGTCAAGTGAAGATGAGTGCAAGATCGTCTGCATAGGAGATCATCTTGCACTCCACTGGGAGGTGTATGTTGAGGATACAGGATATTAGGGTGCTGAAAAGGACTGGACTGAAGACCCCACCCTGTGGTGTTTCATTTTATAGTGGCATGTGCTGTGATAGGTGATCTTGGAATCTGACTTTAGCTGTTCTGTTCCTGAAATAGTCACTTATCCAGGCCAAGAGCTTTCCTCTGATTCCCTTCTGGATCAGGATCTCCTGAATAGCAAGAGGACGTTTTCTCCAGGTCTAAGAATACTACCAGAGATGTGAGTGCTGCTTGTGCTTAAGAGCATCGCTATGTTGTATGCTGTGCTTATGCCCCTTGTAAAACCATAGATGTGTTCATGTGGGGGTCCTATTTTTTATTGGAGCTGGTTTAGTATCATCCTCCAGGCCAACTTGTCCAGAAACTGAGGAGATATCTCTCCTCAGTTTCTGTGACACCTCCTTGGCTCCTTTGGTTCTGGGATGGGAACTATGTCACCCCTCTTCCAACTCTGGGGACTCCTCCCTTGATATGTATTGGCTCCTGTGTATTGAGAAGAGTGATATCGGGGAATTTCTCAAGCACACTGGTTATGTGATAGCCTGCCGATGGGGTGGTGTGCATTGAAGTCTCCCCCTATGATCACTCGGTCTTGTGTTGCAATAGCACAGACCTGGCTGATGTCTATGTTCCTACAGCCCGGCCTGAGCCCTCCCCACCCAGGTGAATCTCAACAGCAAGAGATTCAATATCGTTTCCACAGTATGATGCATCGGCTATCCAGAGCAGGGGACTGTTATTCTGACCAGGATGATCAAGCCCCTGGTGCCAGCTGTGCTTGACAACATGAAGACATGGTACCCTGAGAAGCAAACAGTCCCCTCTGTTCATGTCTCCTGGAGTATGAGAATGTCATTGTTCCTTGATTGCACTATTGTTTGAGTGATGGTATTCCTTTTATTGAAGCCATTGATGTTCCACATAGTATGCTTATATTGTGTACTATAATGTCACTTGGTGTTAGTTACATCTGAAACGTCTTTATATTCAGATTTAGAGTCAGTTTCCCCATCAATGGTGGTATCTGACATGTCGGAGTCTGACAACTCCATTGTGAAGTCCTCGTTGACTGAAGGGTCTTCATCTGTTTTAGGGCTATTTGTCAGGCTATCTATGAGTCCACTGGGAGATGGAGAGTCTTTGGTAGCTCTGACTTTTGTTGGCTGGGCTTTGCTCTTTCAAGGCTTTGCTATGTGTTCTTGGCCTTTGCTGGCTTTACCTGGGCCAATTCAGCCTGTTCTGGTTCTGACTGCACAGGTTCAGCCTGTTTTGGCTCTGCCTGTGAGGGCTTAGCCAGGGTTGAAGTAGACTGGGGAGTCTCATCCTGAGATGGGGTAGGAGCTGGGTCATTGACGTCATGGCGTCTGTGACTGCCTTCTCCGCCTCTTCACTTAACATCCCCAAGGCTGTTGCTACTGCAGTCAACAAGAGAGTCATAACTTCCTCATCAAAGAGGTGATGGGGAAGCTCTTATAGTGTTCTTTGAAACTTTATTCCTCTGGTTCTCTTTCTGTACACTTGCAATGGCTGAAGAGGTATCTGTGTTAGCTGGAGAGGTGCCCCTTTGTGTCCCTTCCTTAAAGCACATCTCAGTGCCTTGCTACAGACACCACATTTAGGCTTGGCCTATCGGCTAGGCTGGTTGTGACCATATTTCTGGCACGGGAAGCCCTGAAGTGGCTCAGGCACATAAGTTTTGAGGTTGTATATATATATATATATATATATATATATAATATATATATATATAATATAAATATATATATATATATATAATATATATATATATATATATATTTTGTGTGTGTGTGTGTGTGTGTGTGTGTGTGTGTGTATACATATACATATATATATAATATACATATATATAAATATATATATATATATATATATATATATATATATATATATATATATATATATATATATATATATAAAGAGACAGAGAGAAAGGAGTGTGGTTATGGAAAGTATATATATATCCTGTATGTATGCATGTATATATGCATGTGTGTGGAATTCATTTCGAAGAAATTGCATCAAATTGATTAAGCAGTAAATGCGTAAAGGAAAATATTTGTGTGTTTTCCTGTACTTAACTTTGTTGTTCTACTTGAATAAGCATGTATGCACCTGTTTAACTTGTATTCATATATGACGACTTACACGCATTTGTGTCAATTTGTGTAAATATACTCATATAGTAAAACTCTTTCTTTTTTCATAGCATCAACATCAACGCAAACAACCATTATCTCCTCAACTCCAAATGAAGCTCTGACAACAACACTAGCCTTTACTAACACTGAGGCCCCAACGACTACTAAAGCTGCTACAGCCAATGTAACTCCTATTGCCACTGAGGTCACAACAATCACTAAACCTCCCACAACCACAATAGCTCCTACTACCACTGAGGCCCTAACAACCACTGAAGCTGCCACAACCACTGTAGCTCCTACTACCACTGAAGCTGCCACAACCACTGTAGCTCCTACTACCACTGAGGCTCCAACAACCACTGAAGCTGCCACAACCACTGTAGCTCCTACTACCACTGAGGCTCCAATAACCACTAAAGCTGCGACAACCACTGAAGCTGCTACTACCACTGAGGCCCTAACAACCACTGAAGCTGCAACTACCACTGTAGCTCCTACTACCACTGAAGCTGCCACAACCACTTTAGCTCCAACTACCACTGAGGCTCCAACAACCACTGAAGCTGCCACAACCACTGAGGCTTCAACAACCACTGTAGCTCCAACTACCACTGAGGCTCCAACAACCAGTGAAGCTGCCACAACCACAGTAGCTCCTACTACCACTGAGGCTCCAACAACCACTGAAGCTGCCACTACCACTGTAACTCCTACTACCACTGAGGCTCCAACAACCACAGAAGCTCCCACTACCACTGAAGCCCCAACAACCACTGAAGCTGCCACAACCACTGTAGCTCCCACTACCACTGAAGCTGCCACAACCACTGTGGCTCCTACTACCACTGAAGCTCCAACAACCACTGAAGCTGCCACAACCACTGTGGCTCCTACTACCACTGAGGCCCCAACAACCACTGAAGCTGCCACAACCACTGTAGCTCCTACTACCACTGAAGCCCCAACAACCACTGAAGCTGCCAAACCACTGTAGCTCCTACTACCACTGAGGCCCCAACAACCACTGAAGCCCCAACAACCACTGAAGCTGCCACTACCACTGTAGCTCCTACTACCACTAAAGCTGCCACAACCACTGTAGCTCCTACTACCACTGAAGCTGCCACAACCACTGTAGCTCCTACTACCACTGAAGCTCCAACAACCACTGAAGCTGCCACTACCACTGTAGCTCCTACTACCACTGAAGCTGCCACAACCACTGTAGCTCCTACTACCACTGAGGCCCCAACAACCATTGAAGCTGCCACAACCACTGTAGCTCCTACTACCACTGAAGCTGCCACAACCACTGTAGCTCCTACTACGACTGAAGCTCCAACAACCACTGAAGCTGCCACAACCACTGTAGCTCCTACTACCACTGAAGTTGCCACAACCACTGTAGCTCCTACTACCACTGAAGCTACCACAACCACTGTAGCTCCTACTACCACTGAAGCTGCCACAACCACTGTAGCTCCTACTACCACTGAAGCTCCAACAACCACTGAACTGCCACAACCACTGTAGCTCCTACTACTACTGAGGCTCCAACAACCACTGAAGCTGCCACAACCACTGTAGTTCCTACTACCACTGATGCCCTAACAACCACTGTAGCTGCCACTACCAATGTGGCTCCAACTACCACTGAAGCTGCCACAACTACTGTAGCTCCCACTACCACTGAGGCTCCAACAACCACGGAAGCTGTCACAACCACTGAAGCTCCTACTAACACTGAGGCTCCAACAACCATGGAGGCTGCCACAACCACTGTAGCTCCTACCACCACTGAAACTGCCACAACCACTGTAGCTCCTACTACCACTGAGGCCCCAACAACCACTGAAGCTGCCACAACCACTGTAGCTCCTACTACCACTGAAGCTGCCACAACCACTGACGCCCCAACAACGACTGAAGCTGCCACAACCACTGTAGCTCCTACTACCACTGAAGCTGCCACTACCACTGTGGCTCCTACTACCACTGAGGCCCCAACAACCACTGTAGCTGCCACAACCACTGTAGCTGCCACAACCACTGTAGCTCCTACTACAACTGAAGTTCCATCAACCACTGAAGCTGCCACTACCACTGTGGCTCCTACTACCACTGAGGCTCCAACAACCACCAAAGCTGCCACAACCACTGTGGCTGCCACAACCACTGAAGCTGCCACAACCACTGAAGCTGCCACAACCACTGAAGCTGCCACAACCACTGAAGCTGCCACAACCACTGTA
>NC_051391.1:37402660-37405160 GCF_015228065.2 Penaeus monodon
ACAATATAAAAACTAGATTTATTGAAATGAGACTACAGTTTCGAAAGCCACCTAGATTAAAGATAAATAAATAAATAAATATAATATGTGTGTATCATATCTATATCTATCTAAACTATCTATCTATCTATATACCTATCTATCTATGTATCTATCTATCTATCTCTCTATCTCTCTCTCTCTCTCTCTTCTCTCTCTCTCTCTCTTCTTCTCTCTCTCTCTCTATATATATATAAAATATAATATATATATATACATTATGTAATTGTGTTGTTTTCGTGTGTGAGTGTGTGGGTGTGTGTAAAAACACAGAGAGAGAGAGAGAAATGTATATTTATCCATCCACACCCACACCCACACATATATGTAAATACATACATACATACATATATATGTTATAACATATATATATATATATATATATATATATATATATATATATATATATATACATACAAATACAGTGTGTGTGTGTGTGTGTGTGTGTGTGTGTGTGTACATGCCTGCATGTATAAATATATATGCTTGATTAAATTGCAATCATCCATGACGACATTCATATGTGTCATTACATATACTGATACAATACAACTCTTTCTTCTTCCATAGCTACCACAACCACTGTAGCTCCTACTACCACTGACGCCCCAACATCCACTGAAGCTGCCACAAACACTATACCTCCAACTACCACTGTAACTTCTACTACCACTAACGTCCCAACAGCCACTGAAGCTGCCACAACAACTGTAGCTCCTACTACCACTAAGGCTCCAACACCTACTGAAACTGCCACAACCACTGTAGCTCCTACTACCACTGAGGCCCCAACAACCACAGAAGCTGCCAAAACCACTGTAGCTCCTACTACCACTGAAGCCCCAACAACCACTCAAGCTGCAACAACCACTGTAGCTCCTACTACCACTGAGGCTCCAATAACCAATGAAGCTGCCACAACCACTGTAGCTCCTACTACCACTGAGGCTCCAATAACCACTGAAGCTGCCACAACCACTGTAGCTCCTACTACCACTGAGGCTCCAACAACCACTGGAGCTGCCACAACCACTGTAGTTCTAACTACCACTGATGCCCTAACAACCACTGAAACTGCCACAACTACTGTAGCTCCTACTACCACTGAAGCTGTCACAACCACTGTAGCTCCTATTACCACTGAAGCCCTAACAACCACTGAAGCTGCCACAAGCACTGTAGTGCCTACTACCACTGAGGCTCCAACAACCACTGAAGCTCCTACAACCACTATAGCTCCTACTACCACTGATGCTCCAACAACCACTGAAGCTGCCACAACCACTGTAGCTCCTACTACCACTGAAGCAGCCACAACCAATGTAGCTCCTACTACCACTGATGCTCTAACAACCACTGAAGCTGCCACAACCACTGTAGCTCCTTCTACCACTGAAGCTCCGACAACCACTGAAGCTGCCAAAACCACTGTAGTTCCTACTACCACTGAAGTTGCCACAACCACTGTAGCTCCTACTACCACTGAGGCTCCAACAACCACTGAAGCTGCCACAACCACTGTAGCTCCTACTACCACTGAGGCTCCAACAAACACTGAAGCTGCCACAACCACTGTAGCTCCTA
Organism: Penaeus monodon; assembly: GCF_015228065.2. NCBI lineage: Eukaryota > Metazoa > Arthropoda > Malacostraca > Decapoda > Penaeidae > Penaeus > Penaeus monodon. The sequence goes on from NC_051391.1 coordinate 37,404,284, forward strand.
CTACCACTGAGGCTACAACAAACACTGAAGCTGCCACAACCACTATAGCTCCTACTACCACTGAGGCCCAAACAACCACTGAAGTTGCCACAGTCACTGTAGCTCCTACTACCACTGAGGCTCCAACAAACACTGAAGCTGCCACAACCACTATAGCTCCTACTACCACTGAGGCTCCAACAACCACTGAAGCTGCCACAACCACTGTAGCTCCTACTACCACTGAGGCTCCAACAAACACTGAAGCTGCCACAACCACTGTAGCTCCTACTACCACTGGAGCTGCCACAACGACTGTAGCTCCTACTAACACTGAAGCTCTAACAACCACTGTAGCTGCCACAACCACTGTAGCTCCTACTACCACTGAAGCTGCCACAACCACTGTAGCTCCTACTACCACTGAAGCCCCAACACCACTGACTGCCACAACCACTGTAGCCCTACTACCATTGAGCCCAACAACCACTGAAGTTGCCACAACCACTTTAGTTCCTACTACCACTGAGGCTCCAACAACCACTGAAGCTGCCACAACCAGTGTAACTCCTTCTACCACTGAGTCCCCAACAACCACCGAAACTGTCATAACCACTTTAGCTCCTACTACCACTGAAGCAGCCACAACCACTGTAGCTCCCACTACCACTGAGGCTCCAACAACCACTGAAGCTGCACAACCACTGTAGCTCCTACTACCACTGAAACTGCCACAAACACTGTAGCTCCTACTACCACTGAAGCCCCAACAACCACTCAAGCTGCCACAACCACTGTAGTTCCTACTACCACTGAAGCCCCCAACAACCACTGAAGCTGCCACAACCACTGTAGCTCCTACTACCACTGAAAATGCAACAAACACTGTAGCTCCTAC
>NC_051391.1:37412660-37432660 GCF_015228065.2 Penaeus monodon
CACTGATGCTGCCACTACCACTGTGGCTCCTACAACTACTGAGGCCCCTACAACCACTGAGGCTGCAGCAACCACTGTAGCTCCTACTACCACTGAAGCTGCAACTACTGAAGCCCCAACAACCACTGAAGCTGCAACTACCACTGTGGCTCCTACTACCACTGAAGCTGCAACAACAACTGAAGCTCCAACAACCACTGAAGCTGCCACAACCACTGTAGCTCCTACTACCACTAAGGCCCCAACAACCACTGAGGCTGCCACAACCACTGAATCTGCAACAACCACTGTAGCTCCTACTACCACTGGCCCCAACAACCACTGAATCTGCCACAACCACTGTAGCTCCTACTACCACTGAAGCTGCAACAACAACTATAGCTCCTACAACCACTGATGCTGCCACTACCACTGTGGCTCCTACTACCACTGAAGCTGCAACAACAACTGTAGCTCCAACAACTACTGAGGCCCCAACAACCACTATAGCTCCTACAACCACTGATGCTGCCACTACCACTGTGGCTCCTACTAGCACTGAAGCTGCCACAAGCACTGTAGCTCTTACTACCACTGACGCCCCAACAACCACTGATGCTGCAACTACCACTGTGGCCCCTACTACCACTGAAGCTGCCACAACCACTGTAGCTCCTACTACCACTGGGGCCCCAACAACCACTGAAGCTCCAACAACCACTGAAGCTGCCACAACCACTGTAGCTCCTACTACCACTAATGCCCCAACAACCACTGAAGCTGACACAACCACTGTAGCTCCTACTACCACTGGGGCCCCAACAACCACTGAAGCTGCCACAACCACTGAGGCCCAAACAACCACTGAAGCTGCCACAACCACTGTATCTCCTACTACCACTGAGGCCCCAACAACCACTGAAGCTCCTACTACCACTGAAGCCCCAACAACCACTGAAGCTGCCACAACCACTGAATCTGCAACAACCACTGTAGCTCCTACTACCACTGAGGCCCCAACAACCACTGAAGCTGCCACAACCACTGAAGCTGCCACAACCACTGTAGCTCCCTACTACCACTGAGGCCCCAACAACCACTGAGGCCCCAACAACTACTGTTGCTCCAACAACCACTGAAGCTGCAACTACCACTGATGCTGCAACTACCACTGTGGCTCCTACTACTACTGAAGCTGCAACAACTGTAGCTCCTACTACCACTGAGGCCCCAACAACTACTGAAGCTGCTACAACCACTGTAGCTCCTACTACCACTGAGGCCCCAACAACCACTGAAGCTGCAACTACCACTGTAGCTCCTACTACTACTGAGGCCCCAACAACCACTGAAGCTGCAACAACCACTGTAGCTCCTACTACCACTGAAGCTGCAACTACTGAGGCCCCAACAACCACTGAAGCTGCAACTACCACTGTGGCTCCTACTACCACTGAAGCTGCAACAACAACTGAGGCCCCAACAACCACTGAAGCTGCCACAACCACTGTCGCTCCAACAACCACTGAAGCCCCAACAACCACTGAAGCTGCCACAACCACTGTAGCTCCTACTACCACTGAAGCTGCAACAACAACTATAGCTCCTACAACCACTGATGCCCCAACAACCACTGAAGATGCCACAACCACTGTAGCTCCTACTACCACTGAAGCTGCAACAACTGTAGCTCCTACTACCACTGAATCCCCAACAACCACTGAAGCTGCCACAACCACTGTAGCTCCTACAACCACTGACGCCCTAACAACCACAGAAGCTGCAACAACAACTGTAGCTCCTACTACCACTGACGCCCCAACAACCACAGAAGCTGCAACAACCACTGTAGCTCATACTATTACCGAAGCACAAACAACCACTAAGGCCCCAACAACCACTGAAGATGCCACAACCACTGAGGCTCCGAGAACCACTGAAGCTGCCACAACCACTGAAGTTGCCACAACCAGTGACCTGACAACTACTGAACGCCTGACAAGCACAGTAGCCTTCACTTCCACTGAAGCACTAACAACAGTAAAATCTACTAATACTGGTAAGTATTTATGAAGTTCATTTTGAAGAATATACAAAATGATGACAAATATTTGTATATGATATATGTGGTTTTAACTTCATATTTTTTGTAAATGAGTGAAACAGCTAATGAAGCACATGTCCTTGATGTGCTTAGCTGGATAAACAAACAATGAGATCCTTACAGTACAAAAAAAAAAAAAAAAAAAAAAAAAAAAAAAAAAAAATTGAGTTAATATGTACTCTAGTCTCCATGCAGAACAACTACAGGAGAAAACCAAGGAATGCTATGTAAGCGCCTAATATATACAATGGATTCTTCCTATGTTCCTTCTTTGTCAATTTTAATTTGCTTTAATATGTAATTTCTTCCCAGCTGCAAATCACCGCTCTAAATAATCTACATATTTAGTATTGGAATACTGAAATACCTTTAGAAGCCCAAGGCCTTTTTGGTCCATGTCCACAACACACACATTATCAGGAAAAAATCAGACTCTGAAACAAATTTTGATGATGAAATATAGTTAAAGTACTTGGGTTGAGAAAGACGATAATGCTAACGAACATTATATTCACTACAACATCATCTTCAATCACTGCAGCTTTTACAGAAACTCCTTCACCTTCCTCATCTACTTCAGTCTCTACTACTACTGAAGCTCCAAAAACCACTTCAGCATCAACTACAATTTCATTCTACACTACCACTGAAGCCCAAACAACAACTTCGGCTACAACTGCCAGTAAAGCCCCCAAAACAACTATGACAGTGACAACAACTTCAGCCCCCACCACAAAAACCCTAACAACCACTGTAAGTCCTACAACCACTGAAGACCAAACAGTCACTGAAGCCCCAACAACTACTAAAGCTGCAACAACCACTGTAGTTCCTCCTACTACTGAAGTTCCCACAAATACTGTTGCTTCCACTGAGGCTCCAACAGTCACTGAAGTTTCTACAACCACTGAGGGCCAAATAACCAGTGATGTTACCACAACCACTGTAGCTCCTACTACTACTGAAGTCCCAACAACATCTGAATCTCCAACAACCACTGAGGCCCTAAAAACCACTGAAGCTGCTACAACCACTATAGCTTCAACTACCACTGAAGCTGCCACAAACACTGATGCCCAAACCACCACTAACGCCCCAACAACTGAAGCTGCCACAACCACTGAGGCCCCAACAACCAATGAAGCTACCACGACCACTGAAAAACAATCAACCACTGAAGTTGCCACAACCACTGTAGCTCCTACTACTACTGAGGCCCCAACAACCACTGAATTTGCTACAACCACTGAAGCTGCCACAACTGAAGCTCCTACGACCACTGAGGCCCCAACAACCACTGAAGCTGTCAAAACTACTGTAGGTGTTACTACCACTGAGGCTCCAACAACTACTGAAGTTACCACAATCACGGAAACTCTGACAACTACTGAACGCTTGACAAGCACAGTAGCTTCCACTTTCACTGAAGCACTATCAACAGTTGAATCGACCAGCTCTGGTAAGTGTGAAGATTTTTTTTTATAGGGTATACAAAATGCACTTTGTTATTATAAATATTTATATATGATAACATCTGCTATTCGTAATGTCTTAGGCTTGACTTTTCCCTTTGTAATCCTAGGCTCTCCTAATTTATTTCCTCGACATTCTAGGCTGCCCAAAATCCCTCCTCATTCAAAAGGCAGAAACATTAATCATATTAACTGTCATTATTTATTTGAGTAATAACATTCCTTTAATGTGTTCAAAAGGAAAAAATGATAATCAATTCCTTATATTTTACTGGAAAAGAGTAAAAACAGAGTTAGTCCATACTCTAGTTTTCATGCAGAACAACTATCGGACAAAACCAAGGAATGTTTTCATATCTTTATATGAGCACATATTTCGTTTATCTGTGTAAGCACCTGATATACATTGGATTCTTCCCTGTTCCTTATCTGCCAAATCTTCAATCAGTTTACTTCTATCTGAAATTTCTCCCCAGCTACTGTTCTAAATAACCGAATATTTAGTGTTGGAATACAGGAATACCTTTAGGAGTCTAAAGCCTTTCGGCCCATGTCCTCAGCACACGCGTGATCAGGAAATAACTGTAAAAGTAATATTGATGATAAAATATAAAAACAGTACATATGTTGAGAAAAAAGACCATCAGATTCACCACATCTACTTCAATTACTGCAGCCTTTGCAGAAATTCCTTCACCTTTCTCATCCACTTCAGTCTCTACTATTACTGAAGCACCAAAAACCAATACAGCTTCAATAACTGTTTCACTCTACACTACCACTGAAGCCAAAATAACATATTTAGCCACCATTGCCAGCAAGACCCCAACAACCTCTATTGCAGTGAGAACCACATCATTCCCTACTAAAACTATGGCCTTAACTACTAGGCCGAAACAGCATCCACTTCATCCCCAATTACCATTAAAACCCTAACAACCACTTTAAGTCCTAAAACCACTGAGGCCAAAACAACCAGTGAAGCCCAAACAACCACTATTGCTCCTACTACCACTGATGCTGTAACAATTGCTAACTCTTCTACTACCACTGAACCCAGAACCACTAAAGCTGTCACAACCACTAAAAACCCAACAGCCACTGTAGCTCATACTAACACTGAGCCACTGGCGATCACTGAATCTATAATTTATAGTATCTCTAAGGTCATTACAGTTTTTACTACCAATGAGGCACCAACAACCACTGAGGCTGCAATAACCACTGTAGCTCCTACTAGTACTAAGGCCCCAACAACCACTGAAGCTCCCACAATCACTCTAGCTCCTACGACCACTGAGGCCCCAACAACCACTAAATCTGCAATAACCACTGTAGCTCCTACTACCACTGAGGCTCCAACCACCACTGCAGTTCCTACTACCACTGAGGCCCCAACAACCACTGAAACTGCCATTGTACCTCCTACTACCATTGAGAGACCAACAACCAATGAAGATGCCACAACCACTGGGGCCCCAACAAAAACTAAAACTGCCACAACCACAGTAGCTCCTACTACCACTGAGGTCCCAACAACCACTGAAGCTGCTATTACCACTGTAGTTTCTACAATCACTGGAACAATAACAACCACTGAATTTGCCATAACCAATTTATCACCAACTACCACTGAGGTCCCCAACAACCACTGAAGCGGTCATTACCACTGTAGTTCCTGCGACCACTAAGACATTAACCACTGAAGCTGCCAACACCACTGTAACACATACGACAACTGAGGCCCCAACAACCACTAAAGCCTCAACAACCACTCTAGCATTTGAGGCACCAACAATCACTGAAGTTCCAACAACTACAGTAGCTCCTACTACCACTGAAGCCCAAACTACCACCAAAACTGCCAAAACCACTATAGCTCCTACTACCACTGTGGAACCACCAATCACTGAAACTGCCACAGCCACTGTAGCTCCCACTACCACTCAGGCCCCAACAACCACTGAAGCTGCCACAACCACTGTAACTTTGACTACCACTGAGGCCCCAACAACCACTGAAGCTGCCACAACCACTGTAGCTCCAACTACCACTATAAGTGCGACAACTACTGTAGAATCTACTACAACTGAAGCCTTAACAACCCCTGAAGCTGCCACAACCACTGTAAGTCCTACTACAACTGAGACACCAATACCTACCACCAATGAGACACCAATACCTACCGCCAATGATGCTGCAACAATCACTGTAGCTCATACTGCTACTGAAGCAGTATGAGGCCCCAACAACTGATTCTGCAACCACATAGTTCCTTCTACCACTGAGGTCTTAATGACCACTGAGGCGCCAACAACTAAATCTCCAACAACCACTGTATCTCCTACTACCACTGAGGCCCCAACAACTACTGAAGCTGCCACAGCCACTGTAGCTCCTACTGCCACTGAGGTCCGAACAACCACTGAAGCTGCCACAACCACAGTAGTTCCTACTGCCACTGAGGTCCGAACAACCACTGAAGCTGCCACAACCACTGTATTACCTACTTCCACTGTGGCCCAAACAACCACTGTAGCATCTACTACCGCTGAGGCACCAACAACCACTGAAGCTGAAACAACCACTGTAGCTCCTAATACCATTGAGATCCCAAAAAACACTGGAGCAGGCACAACCACTGTAGCTCCTAATACCACTGATGCCCCAACAACCACTGAAGCTGCCACAACCAAATTAGCTCCTACTACCATAGAGGCTCCACCAACAACTGAAGCTGCCACAACCACTGTAGCTCCTCCTACCACTGAAGCCCAAATTGCCACTGAAGTTGCCACAAACACTGTAGTTCCTACTACCACTAAGGTCCCAACAACCACTAAATTTACTACATCTACTGAAGTTCCTACTACAACTGAGGCCCCCACCACACTGTAGTTCCTACTACCACTGAGGTCCCAACAACCTTTGTAGGCACTACTATCACTGAGGCCCCAACAACTACTGAAGCTGCCATTGTACCTCCTACTACCATTACGAAACCAACAACCACTGAAGATGCCACAACCACAGAGGCCCCAACAAAAACTAAAAAGTGCCACAACCACAGTAGCTCCTACTACCACTGAGGCCCCAACAACCACTGAAGCTGCTATTATCACTGTAGTTTCTACTGTCACTGGAACAATAACAACCACTGAAGCTGCCACAACCAATGTATCACATACTGCCACTGAGGCTCCAACAACCACTGAAGCAGTCATTTCCACTGTCGTTCCTACCACCACTAAGACATTAACCATTTAGCATCTTCTACCACTGAGGCCCCAACAACTGAAGCTGCCACAACCAGTGTATCTCCTACCACTATAAGTACGACAACTATTGTAGAACCTACTACAACTGAAGCCTTAACAACCCCTGAAGCTGCTACAACCACTGTAGGTCCTACTACAACTGAGACACCAATACCTACCACCAATGAGACACCAATACCTACCGCCAATGATGCTGCAACAAGCCCTGTAGCTCATACTGCTACTGAAAATGCCATAACCACTACATCTGCTACTACTATTGAGGGCCCAACAACCACTGAAGCTGCCACAACCACTTTAGCTTCTACTACCACTGAGGCCCTAGCAACTGAATCTGCAACAAACACTGTATCTCCTACTACCACTGAGGCCATAACAACCACTGAAACTCCCACACTCATTGTAGCTCCTACTGCCACTAAGACCATAACAAGCACTGAAGCTGCAAAAACCACTGTAACTCCTATTTCCTATAAGATCATAACACCACTGAAGCTGCCACAGCCATTGTATCACCTACTTCCACTGTGGCCCAAGCAACCACTGTTGCATCTACTACCGATGAGGCACCAACAACCACTGAAGCTGCAACAACCACTGTTGCTTTTACTCCCACTAAGGCCCCAACAGCCACTGAAGCTAAAACAACCTCTGTAGCTCCTAATACCACTGAGGTCCCAAACACCACTGAAGCTGCCACAACCACATTAGCTCCTACTGCCATAGAGGCCCTAACAACAACTGAAGTTACCACAACCACTGTAGATCCAATTATCACTGAGGTCCCAACAACCAATGAACCTTCTACTACTAATGTATCACCTTCTACCATTGTGGTCCAAACAACCACTAAAGCCTCAATAATCACTGTAGCATCTACTACCACTGAGACACCAACAATCACTGAGGCTGCAACAACCAGTGTAGCTCCTTCTACCACTGAGGCCCCAACAGCCAGTGGAGCTGCCACAACCACTGTAGTTCCTACTACCACTGAAGCTGCCACCACCACTGTAGCTCCTACTACCACTGAGTACCCAACAGACATTGAAAGTACAATTACTACTGTAGTTACCACCACTGAGGCCCAATAACCATAGAAAATGCCACAACCACTATTGTTTCTATTACCACTGAGGCCCCAAGAACCACTGAGGCTGCCAAAAACCACTGAAGCTGCCAGAGCCATTGAAATTCTTACTACCACTAAGTCCCCAACAACTACTGATACTGCAACTACCACTATAGCTCCAATTACCACTAAGGCACCAACAGCTGAAGTTGCAACAAACAATGGAGCTTTTACTAACACCAAGTCCCTAACAAACACTGAAATTCCCACAACCACTGTAGTTCCTACTACTGCTGAGGCCCCAACAACTACTGAAACAGTCATAACCACTGTAGTACCTACTCTCATTGAGACACCAACAAACTCTTTAGTCCCTACTACTACTGCTGTTGTGACATCAACCAGTATTAGCACTGAAGCTGCAATAGCCACTTTAATCCAAACCACCACTGAGGTCCTTATAACCAATTTAGTCCCTAAAACCACTGAAGGCGTGACATCCACCTCAGTCTTCATTACCACTGAGGCACTAAACCACTTTAGGCCCTACCCCCAAAGAAGTTATGACAACTACTGCAGTTCATACCACCTAAGTTGTGAATACCACTCCAATCCCCTCCACTGAGTTCCTAACAACCTCTGCTGCCACATCCACTATAGTTCCCACTACCACTGATAAAACCAAAACTACTGAAGAGGCCACAACTACTGTTATACCAACAAATTTAGCTTCCACTAATACCGATGCCCTACTAACTTCTGCAATTGTCATAACCTCTTCAGCCCTGACAACTCCTGAAGGTCTGACAAGCACAATAACTTCCACTACCAGTGAAGCTGCAAGAACCACTCAAGCACCAACAACACTAAGATCCAGTAGTACTGGTATGTATCTATGAGTACCCTTGTAAAGAATATGTCAAATGTATTTTGTTACTGTGGATATATGCAATTAATTTGTTATTGTTTCTATTGGCTCTACATTAATGACTCAGGAGGTCCCAGGTATGATTTGTCCTTTTGCAATCCTAAGCTGCCACAGTTTATTCCCTTGCTATCCCAACATGGACTAAGTTTACCCCTGTAATAATTTTTATTTTATGGTTTCTTTCTTTCTTTCTTTATAAGTGTAACAATTACCAAAATATATATATTTTTTTATCAAGTGTGTTTACAGGAAAATTTGATAGTGAGAACTTTTAACTCACTTGAAAAGAGCCTCTACAAAGTCTGCACTATCATCTTCATTCGGAGGAACTACTGGGAATAAAAGCAAAGAATATCATTGCCTTTAAATAAGGACACACTGTATTTTACTCATTTATGCATATGCACAATGTATGGAGTTGATTCTTCCAGAAGTCGTTCCTTGCTAAATATTCCCAGTGCTTACTACAATCTGTAATTCCTTCCTGGATGACAATCATTGGCCTAAATAATCAAAATATTTAGGTTTTAAAATACATGAATAATTTAGGGGCCTACACTATCTTTGATATATGACAATAACTGATAAATGGTCAGGATATACGAAACTATAACATTATTGACAATTATATGTAATGAAGAGGATAATGCAAGCCAGCAGTGTTTCCACTGCATGAGCTTCAGCCATTGCAGCTCCTACAAAACTACTTAATTTTCCTCATCTGCTTCAGCCCAAACAACTTCAGCCCTTACTGCCACTGAGGTAAACTACCACTTCAGCCCCAACTACAGCTACACCACAAACAACCACTATCCCCGTCACAAAACACAAACAATGGCATCAGCAACACAAACCATTTTAACATCCAATACAGCATACTCTAGCCCCTCCCCCCCCCCAAAAAAAAAAAAATCAGCCCCCACTGCCAGTAAGGCCCCAACAACCACTATAGCAGAGACAAAAAAAAAATCAGCCCCCACTACCGCTGAGGCTTAGACAACCATTATAGTTGTGGGAACCACATCACTCCTACCTATCACTGAAGATGCACCAATCCGCTTCAGCTTCTACTTCTACTGAGACCCAAACAACCACTGAAGTTACCTCAACTTCAGTGCAACAACAGCAGAAGCTGTGACAAACACTGAGGCCCCTATGACCACTGAGGCCCCAACAACAACTGAAGCTGTGACTACTTTAGGCCCTACTACTACTGTAGGCCTAAGAACCACTCATCCAGCCTCTATTACAGCTCAGCCACAATTTCATCTAATACTATAGGTGAGATAACTACAACCATGGAGATGAACAACTATCACTTCAGCCCCTACTACTAGTGAGAATCCAACTACCACTTTAATCCCAACTACAATTGGAGCCTAAACAAACACTGCAGCTGCGGCAACTACTTCAGTCCTGACAACTGAAACTGTGACAACCACTAAGGGCTCAACAACCACTGGAGCTGCCACAACTTCAGCCCCTACCACCACTGAGGCACCAACAACTGAAGCTGCAATAACTACTTCAGCCCCTACCGTACAGGCTGAAACAACCAATGAGACCCGTGCTATCATTGAGAACCCAACAACCACTGCTACAGAGGCCAGGACAACTGCTGGGGATGGCACAACCACTTCACCAGCAACTTTAGCTGCTGTCACTTCATCCACTACTACTACTAAGAATCCAACCACCATTGAAGCAGCAACTTCAACTTCAGTCCCCACTATTGAGGCCCAAACAACAACCACTTCAATTCCAACAGCCGAAGTTGTGACAACCACTGAGGCCTCAACAACCACTGAAGCTGATATAACTTAAGACCCTACTAATACTGAGGCACCAACAATCAGTAAAACAGGAGCAACCACTTCAGCTTCTACTAGCACTGAGAATCCAACAACCACCTTAGCTCTCAGTACCACTGAAACCCAGACAATCTCTGGAGTTGCCACAAGTGACCACTTCAGCCCCTACTGCCACTGAGCCACCAAAACCACAGACAATGAAACAACGACTTCATCCTCTATTACCACTGAGGTACCAAAGTCCAGAGCTACAACTACTTAAGCCCAACTACTACACTGAAACGAACAATGAGATCCCTAATCCTTCTGATAACCCAACAACCACTGAAGCAGGAACCACTACTTTAGGCCCGACTATTACAGACACCCAAACAACCACTAGAGATGCCACAACCACTTCTGTCCCAACAGTAACGGAAGCTGTGACCTCTTCAGCTCGTACTACCACTGAGGACCCAACAACCACCGATGCTGCCACAACTACAGCCTCTATTACACTGAGGCACCAACAACTGAAGCTGCAAATAATTCATCCCCTTCTACCACTGAGAATCCTACACCGACTTTAGCCCCCACTACCACTGAGGCTCTAACAGCCACTGCAGTTGCCACAACTATTTTAGGTCGAACAACAGAAGTTGTGACAATCACTGAGGCCTCAACTGCTGAACCTGACACAACTTCAGCCCCTACAACCACTGAGGGCCTAAGAAACACTGGTGCTGCCACAACCTCAGCACATACAACCACTGAAGCCCCAACAACAGAGGCTGTAACAACCACTTTAGCACCTACTACCACTGATACTGCCACCAATGAGGCTCCAACAACCACAGAGACTACAGCCAATTCAGCCCTTGCTACCACTGAGGGCCATCAACTGCTGAAACTACCACAACCTCAGCTTCTACAACTGAAGCCTTACTACTATTGAAAATCCAACAACCACTTTAGCACTCACTAACAATGAGGCCCAGGAGTTGCCGCAACTACTTCAGTCCCGACAAAAAATGAAACTGTGACCACCTCAGCCCCTACTACCACTGAGCCACATACAACAGAAGCTGCAACAACTACTTCAGCCCCTTCTACCACTGAGAATCTAACAACCATTGAGTCCCTAACCACTATAACCCTGAGTCTACTGAGACTACTGATGCCCCACTTTTGCCCTGACTACCACTGAGGCCCATACACTGGAGATACCACAACCACTTCGGTCTCAACAGTTACTGAAGCTATGACCACTTTAGCCTCTATTACCACAAAGATACCAACAAATTAAGCTGCAGAAACTAATTCAGCCCCTTTTGCCACTGAGAATCCAAAAACCACTGAAACCCCAACAAAGACAAAGGTTGAAACACTACTTCAGCCCCTACTACCACTGAGGTAACAACTAAAGCTGCAACAACTTCAGCTCCTACAACTACTAAAGCCCCAACAACCAAAGACTTTGAAACAACCACTGAAACTCCAACTACCAATGAAGCAGCAAATTCCACTTTAGCCCCCAGTATCACAGAGGCCCAAACAACCACAACTACTACAGTCCTAGTAACTGAACAACTGCTGAAGCTGCTACAATTTCAGCTGCAACAACTTCAGCTCCTAAACCACTGAAGCCCCAACAACCAAAGACTTTGAAACAACCACTGAAACTCCAACTACCAATGAAGCAGCAACTTCCACTTTAGCCCCCAGTATCACAGAGCCCCCCCCAAAAAAAAAAAAAAAAAACACAACTACTACAGTCCTAATAACTGAACAACTGCTGAAGCTGCTACAATTGCAGCTACATCTACAACTGAAACACTTATGACATGAATCTGCCACAACTACTTCATTCCCTACTACTACTGATATTCCAACAATCACTATGCTCCCCTCTACCATTGAAGTCCAAACAACCACTGGAGTTGTCACAACTACTTCAGTCCCAACAACCACTGAAGCCTCAACAATCACTTTAGCTCTGACTATCACTATCTACCATGCAACCACTCAATCTGCCGCAATTTCATCCCATACTACATCTAAGGTACAACTACAGAGGCTGAAGCAACCACTGAAGCCACAATCACTATAGTTCCTACTACCACTGAAGCCCAAACAACCACTGGAGTTGTCACAGCAATTTCAGTCTCAGCATCTGAAGCTGTCACAACTACTGAAGCCCCAACAACCACACTAACCCTGACTACCAATGAGGCTCTAACAACCACAGGGTATGAAACAACCACTTCAGCCTTTAACATCACCAAGAATCCAGCATCCACTTGAGACCCCATTCACACTGAAGCCCAAACAACCACTGGAGTTGCCATTACTACTTCAGCTGATATAATTGTGACAATCACTGAGGCCTCTGCAACCACTGAAGCTGCAACTGCTACTTCAGTCCATACTACCAGGTGCCACAAGCGCTGAGGCCTTCACTACCACCGAAGCTCATACAGTTACTGAGTATCCAACAACCAATGAAAATGCAACAGCCCCAACTACCAATGTGAGCCCAACAACTACAGAATCTTCAACAATCACTTGAGCCCCCACTGCCACTGGAGCTGTAATTACCACTGAAACAACCATATTATTCTCTCCAACCTTCCTCTCCCATATCAGCCACCAAAGCTGCAATAACCACTCTAGTCCCTATGGGCATAGAGACCTCAACTACGACTGATGTATTCATAACCAATTCACCCCTAGTAAACAGTCCATGTCACTACAACTGAGGATTCCACAACCACCAACCAATGCCATCCATGTCAGCCCCTCATCACCATTGAGGTCCAAACATTTGCTGAAGGTGAAACAACCATCTTAGCCTTCAGTGCCACTAAGACACACGGAAACACTAAATCTTTGACTTCCTTTTTAGACTCTGACAATACCACCACTTCAGTCTTAAGAATTTCATCCTAAATAAACTCCTCAGCCTTCACTACCATTTCATCTCCAACAAGTACTCCAACCTTCACCAGCACCAATTCCCTAATGCTCACTTCAGCCTTCACAAAAAATGAAACTATTACTAATACTGAAGTTCCAACCATGTCAGATCTAATAATAACATCACTACAGGATCCTTTACATTTACACTTTGGCATCCACTACCACCCAACCACACCATCCTTTCCTTCCACTGAATCCTCAGCAGATACTTCCATTATCACCGAAACCCCCAAAACCACTTCATCCTTCCCAATTACAAAAACCTCAGTTTTTACTTAAGGGCTTACAACACTAAAACACTACTTCAGCTCAGACATCAACTTCAGCCTGCACCACTAATGGAGCTTCAATAACAGACCTATTTCAGCCTCCAATACCACTGAAACCCTAATTACTACAACTCAAATAACTACACCAACCTCCACTATCACTGCCAACATTTAAAACACTACATACACCAACAAATACTTCAGCATACACGCTAACTAAACCCCACACAACCACAGCCTTCAGAATTGAAGAATTGAAGGTCTGACACTGACTTCCAACTGTATCATCTGCACTGCACTGTTCATCCCTATTAGCTTTGGATTTCACTACCATTAAATCCCAACTACTTTTAGTGCCCATATATATATATATATATATATATATATATATATATATATATATATATATATATATATAGAGAGAGAGAGAGAGAGAGAGAGAGAGAGAGAGAGAGAGGGAGGGAGAGAGAGAGAGAGAGAAAGAGAGAGAATTCAATCTCCTCTACCATTGGATTCCCCATAGCCACTTTAGGCTTCATTACCACTGATAACCTGACATCATTCTCAGTCGCCTTTGAAACCCAATAAGCACTTCAGCCTCCAAAACCATCCTTCATCAACGTCTGCTCAGTTTTCTACAACTACTGAAGGGCCAAGTATATATCAATATATATTGTCTCTGAAAAAAAAATCAGAATTAAGAATCATAGTACTTTTATCAGACAAGTAAAAAAGTACTATAAGTAAATCATGATAATGGTGGTCACAACTCTTGTAGCCACCACTAGCGCTCCGGCCACCACTACCGGGATCAGCTTTCACTGTAGAACCAGTGCAAATCCAACCTCAGCACCTACAACTATCTCTATTTTCAGTAACACACCACCTGACTATCACGCAGACTACTACAACTACTCCAACCTTTACTGCAAGGAATTCATTCACAAACATTCTCACTACATCCCTACTCTGAAAGTTACAAATATTCAATTGTCATTTTCTTCCATTGTTTCTTTACTACTGATGTTTTCTTCCCTACTCCAGCCTCCACATTTGCCAATGCAAGCTCTACAAGTTTCATTACTTCTACAATGCTGGCAACCTTTAGTACAACCACGCAACTCTCTACAGGTATTTAAGTTTGCTACTAAAGTATAATGGACTGATAAGCAGCAGTATCAAATGTCTTACAAATAATGTGACTAATTCATACTTTTTTTGTGCTAAGAATCAGTGTCAGTATCAGTATCTCTCAGATAATGTACATACTCAGTAAAAATATATTTGATTTCCTTTAAAATATGTGAGGGACTTTTATTCATAGATGCAAATGGGACATGGAGGGGGAGACAGACTCCTAGAGGAAGCGTGGTACTAAAAAGTCCAAAAACCACTGTTTTATTTCGTTGAAAACCGTAAACCTTTTCACATGTTAAATCTTTAGTTCCTGAAACCACTCTTGCGTTTTCAGACTGTGTCTTTGATGGAGTCGTGTATGAAGAAGGAGACCTAATCCCTGATCAGTGTTACGATATTGTTTGCTCAGGAGGACAATGGAAAGAAGAAGGATTAAATAGGGAGAGCTGTAAGCACATATATGTTTTAAAAGTTCGTCTGTAGAGAAATGTACATAGCACAATATTCAGAAAGATTTCACTTGAAAAGCTGCACATCGTTAGTAATCGCTTATTTCGATTTCCCAGGTAGCAAGTGTGCAATATTCATGGATCCTCACATTGAAACATTCGATAATGACTTGCTTACACTGATCACAAAGTGCAACTACTCGCTTGTGCAACCTGGTTTTAGTCACTCTCCGGACTTTGCTGTTTATACACAGTTTGAGTAAGTTCTGAGACTTTTTTTTCGTAATCATACACTTTTAAAAGTCTGCAAAAATAATGGTACCCCATTGCCATGAAATACTTATTCTGATTTTCTCTAAATTCTCTGAATTCTAGATCTTGCTTTAATATCGGGTCTTGTATAGGCCACATCACATACGTGGACAATGCCCACACCGTTATATCACGCGATATTGCTGGCTGGACAGACGATAAGACGGTAAATTACTGCTCTACATTATGATATCACTAGTACTATTTTGCGCCTACAAGCTTGAAACAGTGACCTACCAATTCATGAACAAGTGTGTGTTTGTGTGTGTGTGTGTGTGTGTGTGTGTGTGTGTGTGTGTGTGTGTGTGTGTGTGTGTGTGTGTGTGTGTGTGTGTGTGTGTGTGTGTGTGTGATATTCAGACCACCAGTTATACTTTGCTGATCGTAATCGATATCTCGTCCAGCTTAACGTGAACGGCGAGGACTACTCTCTCCTGAACTACCCGACCCCTGTGACATCAGGCAGCACCCCGCACCCTGTCCTGGCATGGAGCCAAGGCAACAACATTCGTCTTATCGGTTCCAGCAAAGTTGCAGTAAGTTAAAGGTCTTATTTTTCAGGTTAGTCTGCTGTTTGGAGAGCTTGCGCTAATTTGACTGTATAAAACAGACAACACATTTCAAAGATCATCCTGGAAATAGAAGATAGATAATTTTCTCTTGCGTGCATCGTGATAACTAACGACAGATTACAGCCATTTATCTTACAATGCAATATGACTACAGATGCAGATACACAGGACCGTGCTGTTTTTGTACATCCACGAGAGTGTAACAGATCTCTACGGTCTCTGCGGCACCGAAGACAGCTCCTCTGACTATGTTGAACGTTCAGGAGCAACTTCCACACCTGACGCCTTCTACGATTCTTGGCGGGTAAGGTGCACATGGCTCTTTGGAGAGTAAGTGTGTGTGTGTGTGTGTGTGTGTGTGTGTGTGTGTGTGTGTGTGTGTGTGTGTGGTGTGTGTGTGAGTGAGTGAGTGAGTGAGTGAGTGAGAGAGAGAGAGAGAGAGAGAGAGAGAGAGAGAGAGAGAGAGAGAGAGAGAGAATGCGTGAGAAATAGAGAAAGGGAATGAGAAAGAGAATAGCCGAGGGTGTGAAATACAAAGAAAATGAGTAAAAAAGTGGGTGATTGAGAAAGAGTGTGTAAGAGAGTAAGTGAGAAGAAGTTAGTGCGAAAGAGAGTGGGTGAGACAGATAGAAAGTGAGAAAGAGTCAGTGAGAGACTGTCACTTTCTATGTGAAAGAGAGTGAGTGAGATAGGGAGAAAGTGAGAGAGAGGGTGAATGATAAAGTTAAAAAATGAGAGAGAATATTTCCATACACTAAAAGAGTTTTTAAGTTGATATTTACCAAATCTTACCTGAGGTGAACTGCTTCGACGCTCCCAGTGGATGAATTTGATTTTTTGTTTCCCTTCATTCTGATATTCACTATTATCTCACATATAATGTACCTTGCGTACTGATTCAGCAGTGCACATGCAATCTGCAAAATAGGCTCGTATGTTTTGTAAACTGCCAACTCACTTATTTTGCAGAAAATTTGACTTTCCTTCCGCGGATCATAATTTAGTGTGCAATGTGTATGTTAATTGTTGCATTTATCTCCATACAGACACAAACACAACAGGCTTCTTGCTTTTCTCGTCGAAAGAAGAGGGCAACTACAGCCGTAAGTAAAGGGCATGATGTGAATATGGTACAGAGAGAGAGAGAGAGAGAGAGAGAGAGAGAGAGAGAGAGAGAGAGAGAGAGAGAGAGAGAGAGAGAGAGAGAGAGATAAAGGGTAAGTTTTGATATATAGTGTACATATGAGAGAGAGGGAGAGAGGAAGATGTAGAGTAAGAGACAGAAAGGTAGAGGGAAAGAGTAAAAGAGAAAGTCTCAGACAGATCCAGATCTCTAGCAAAAAAACACTTTCTTGTGAGTATCAGTTTCTCTCAATCAGCGTCTCGTAGATAGGATTTGCTCCTGACAAATAATATATAAATCACGTGTTATTTCCTCATAATGGTAATTAAATATAATAAAATTAAGAATCTACAAAAATAGGTTTTGTTGACAGTCGGTAATCTGCGCACCATCGACTGACCACAGCAACTCGTGATCGCCACAAAGCTCAGTATTGATTCTGTTATCTAGGGGAGATGAACCATGGCTATGATGCAGAAGGGTTGCTACTTGTAATATTATGTTAGTGTTTGTAAATTAGAAAACATGAAAAATAATTAGCTAAAGTTTATTGACAGACACAACTACATGGAAGTCGCTATCAGCACAGACAACTACATATTGTACTTAACATTGATTTCACATAATATTTTGTATTAGAAAAATTAATTTCGTGACAAGAACCATCGTATGTAACTGAATCCTCTAACACAATAGCAACTCCAGGTGGCGCTGGTCGCGGGTCTCTGTAATTAAGGGAGTGCTAATTACAGAGATTACGGCGAATAGACGAAATGTAAAAAGTTGCAATATTGTTATTGCAGTTGCTAGGCATGCCATGATTTTGACACAACGTACTGAAAGGTTAGGGCAGGCTTCGTGTGTAGGCACATACCTTATCAGTCGAGTTTACTTACTATTTACTAGTGTACAACCATCATAAATTACATGACTACTTCATCGTGACATTTGTATAAAGCTTATGAAAGGGAACGTTTTTGAGAACGTATATTTATTCTGGATTTATTTGTACTAATGTATTAAACGCATTTGTTTCATGATCGTAGAAATCGTTGCAAGAGAAACGTAATGCATCTTTCCAAAACGTGTAATTCATACGTGATGTTTTTATTGGAAAATACTTCAATTTATGATATACCTAAATATCATGTTGCTAAAAAAAGAAAAAAAAACTTTCTTTACACTTTCTGATTTAACAACATGATACGACGAAAACGGTTGGGAAAAGTGCTGTGAGGTCGACCTAATATTGATATCCCTGACAGGGGCGTTATTTGGGAGAGGGTACTGGGGGCAGCTGTCCCCCCCACCCAATAGCCACATTTTTTTTTTTTACTAATTAAACCTATATAAATCCGGTTATAGCTTAACATACCTTAGAATAACATTTTTTTTCTAAATTTTTGTTCACTTAGTTCGGCTACATTTTAAAAAATTATGATTTTGAAAAATATAATACTATTCATATTTCGTGTTACCCTACCAGCTGGCAAGTCTCAGTGGCATGGATGTTACTAACGCCGCCGTTAACTAGCGTCTGTTTGCAGAGTGCACTGACTCCTATGCCGTAATTACTTGGGCAAAGATGATATGACGATAGGGGTATGATCTCGGGGAAGTCTGTGCCCATGGCTGTCCAATTATTCTCAACAAGACTGAGATCTGACAATTTGGGTGGATGTGGCAGAGCATAATCTCGTGGTGTTGCCGAAATCACGCCTTCACGACATTGCTCATGTAGATAAGGCTGTTATCCTGGACCAAGTAAATGACTCCGGCTTGGGGAACACCTTGGCTCTCACTGATGGTAGAAACATCTGTCCAAGATTTCCATGTATCCCGGGTCCGACATCCGTCAACTCCCCGACACAGCTTCTGTGCATCCACTCAAGCTGCCCTGCAATTTCTGACGTTCTGACATGCTGTTGCCAGTAGAACAAAAGGGGTTTGCATCCCTTGTAGTAGTTATGGAAACAAATAACTAAGAAGAAAAGGACTCATGGTAAGGGGACGTGGCACTATCGGCCACGCCCCCTTTTCAAATCCAGTTAGAGTATGGAGTGTTGCTGCTGAGTATCAAATGGTTTTCATTAGCTCATGACATTCATGCACTTCATGCTTCCTATTTGTCTTTCATATAGCACACTGATTTACGGTTTTGAATGACATTTACTTGATCATCTTCCTCCGTCGTGCATCTAGGGCGCCCACTTCTGGCCTTGTTTCTGGTGGATCCAATTGCTTGGTGTCGCTGGATCCACAGAGACACGGTTAGCTTCGAAATACCTAATCCTGATATTTCGTCCCTTGATAGTTCCTCAGAGTAAAGTGTAAATTTGGGATACAAATGGTCTATGAGGTCTCGCATTGGCATGACATAAGAACCTAGCTATATCAACTCCAAAACACTATTCGAACGCATTATGAAGCTTCATCTCTTTTGAGTTTTGAAAACTCCTAGCGATAGTTTCGATTCATTTACTCCCGAGTAAAGATTTTTTTTAAGCGAGTGTACATATTCATACTCCAGGTGTGC
>NC_051391.1:37440160-37447660 GCF_015228065.2 Penaeus monodon
ATATACATACATACATACATATATATATATATATATATATATATATATATATATATATATATATATATATATATATATATATATATATATTTGAATGATAATACACTTCCGTTCTGATACTATGGAACAAAAACCCACAATATAAAAACTAGATTTATTGAAAATGAGACTACAGTTTCGAAAGCCACCTAGATTAAAGATAAATAAATAAATAAATATAAATATGTGTGTATCTATATCTATATCTATCTATCTATCTATCTATCTATCTACCTATCTATCTATGTATCTATCTATCTATCTCTCTATCTCTCTCTCTCTCTCTCTCTCTCTCTCTCTCTCTCTCTCTCTCTCTCTCTATATATATATATATATATATATATATATATACATTATGTAATTGTGTGTGTTTTCGTGTGTGAGTGTGTGGGTGTGTGTAAAAACACAGAGAGAGAGAGAGAAATGTATATTTATCCATCCACACCCACACCCACACATATATGTAAATACATACATACATACATATATATGTATACATATATATATATATATATATATATATATATATATATATATATATATATACATACAAATACAGTGTGTGTGTGTGTGTGTGTGTGTGTGTGTGTGTACATGCCTGCATGTATAAATATATATGCTTGATTAAATTGCAATCATCCATGACGACATTCATATGTGTCATTACATATACTGATACAATACAACTCTTTCTTCTTCCATAGCTACCACAACCACTGTAGCTCCTACTACCACTGACGCCCCAACATCCACTGAAGCTGCCACAACAACTGTAGCTCCTACTACCACTAAGACCTCCAACCCTACTGAAACTGCCACAACACTGTACTCCTACTCCACTGAGGCCCCAACAACCACTGAAGCCTGCCAAAACCACTGTAGCTCCCTACTCCTACCACTGATAGCCCCAACAACCACTCAAGCTGCAACAACCCCTGTAGCTTCCTACTACCGACTGAGGCTTCCATAACCAATAAGCTGCCCAATACCACTGTACTCCTACTACCACTGAAGCCCCAACAACCACTGAAGCTGCAACAACCACTGTAGCTCCTATACTACATGAGGCCTAACCAAACACTGAAGTTCCCACACACCACTGTAACTCCTACTACCACTGAAGCCCCAACACCGCTCAAGCTGCCCCAACAACTGTAGTTCCAACTACACTGAGCTCCAACAACTCACTGGAGCTGCAATAACACACCACTGTCGCTCCCTACTACCACTGAGGCCTATCCAACCACCATAGCTGCCACAACCACTGTAGCTCCTACTACCATGGAAGCCCAACAACACTGGAGCTTGCCACAACCACTGTAGCTCTACTCCACTGAGGCCCCTAACACCACTATAGCTGCCACAACCACTGTACTCCTACTACCACTGAGGCCCCTAAACGCCACTGAAGCTGCACAACCGCAGTAGTTCTAACTACCAATGATGCCCTATCAACCACTTAACTGCACAACTACTGTAGCTCCTACTACCACTGAAGCTGTCACAACCACTGTGCGCCTATTACCACTGAAAGCCCCAACAACCACTCAGTTTCTTCTACAACCACTTTATTCCTACACCACTGAGGCCCTAACAACCAATGAAGCTGCCACACAACCACTGTAGCTCCTACTACACTGAGTCTCCAACAACCACTTAAGCTCTCATCCACCACTGTAGCTTCCTACTACCACTGATGCCCCAAAACCCTCAAGTTTCCACAACCACTGGGAGTATTTCCTACGACGCACTGAGGCCTAACAACCACTGAAGCTGCCACAAGCACTCTAGTTGTCCTACTACCACTGAGGCTCCAACAACCACTGAAGCTGAAACAACCACGTAGTTCCTACTACCAACGAGGCACCGACACCACTGAGGCTGCCACAACCACTGTAGCGCCGACTACCACCACTGAGGTCTCCAACAACTTTCTGAGCTCCTACAACCACTATATCTCCTACTACCACTGTGCTCCAACACCACTGAAGCTGCCACACCACTGTAGCTCCTACTCACGCCACTGAAGCCCAACCACCACTGAAGGTGCCACTTACACTGGAAGCCACACAACCATGATGCCCACACCCCTGCAGTCCTCCACAACCCTGTACTCCTACTACACTAATGCTCACGACAACCACTGAAGCGGCACAACCACTGGTAATTCCAACTACCACTGATGCCTAACAACCACTGAAGCTTGGCCACAACCACTAGTAGCTTCATCACCAATGAAGCAGCCCCACCACCAATGTGCTCCTACTACCACTGAGTCCACAACCACGAATCTGCTACAACGACTGTAGCTCCTACTACCACACTGAGCTGCATAACCACTGTAGCTCATAACTACACTGAAGCAGTCCACACCACCGTAGTTCAAATTAACACACTGATGCTCTACCAACCACTGAACTGCCTACAACACTGTAGCTCCTTCTAAACCACTGAAGCTACCACAACCACTGTAGCTCAACTACCACTGAATCCCCACTAACCACGGAAGTTGGCCACAACCACTGTAGCTCCTACTACCACTGAATGATCCTACAATCACTGAAGCTGCAAAACCACTGTGCTTATACTACACTGAGGCTACCAACAACCACTGAAAGGCTGCCACAACCCCTGTAGGCTCCTCCTACCACTTTGGCTCTACCAAGCCACTGAAGCTGCCACAACCACTGGGGATTGTTCCTGCTACCACCTGTACCAAACAACCACTGAATAAGAGAGTCACAACAACTGTAGCTCGCTACTACCACTGAAGCCTCAACAAACCACTGAAGCTGCTTACAACCACTGTTCATCCTACTACCACTGAAGTTGCCACAACCACTGTAGCTCCCCCTCACCACTGAGGCTCCAACCAACCACTGAAGCTGCCACACAACCCACTGTAGCTCCTACTACCACTGAGGCCCCAACAAACACTGGAAGCTGCCACGAACCACATAGCTCCTATACCACTGAGGCTCCAACAAACACTGAAGCTGCCACACCACTATAAGCTCCTACTACACTGAGGCTCCAACCAAACCACTGAAGCTGCCACAACCACTGTAGCTCCTACTACCACTGAGGCCCAACAACCACTGAAGCTGCCACAACCACTGTAGCTCCTAATACCACTGGAGGCCAAACAACCACTGAAGTTGCCACAGTTCACTTGTATCTTCTCCGGCACTACCACTGAGGCTCAACAACCACTGAAGCTTGCCACACCCACTGTAGTTCTACACACTGAAGCTCTACAACCACTGTAAGATGCCACAACACTGTAGCTCCTACTACCACTGAAGCTGCCATGCCACACCACTGTAGCTCCTACTAACTACCAATGTGGCCCAACCCACTGAAGTGCCCACCACTGTACTTCCTCTACCAACTGATGCCCCAACAACCCTGAATCTGCGCAACCACTGTAAGCTCCTACTCCCACTGAGGCTCCTAAAAACCTGAAGCCCTACTACCACTGAACCTTCACAACCACTCTACCATCCATACTAACCACCTGATGCTCCCACAACCACTGAATCTGCCTAGAAAAAAAAAAAAACAACCACTGTAGCTCCTACTACACCACTTAAGCCCCAACACCCCTGAAGCTTGCACACCACTGTAGCTCTTTCTACCACTGAAAGCCTTACAACCACTCAGCTGCCACAAACCACTGTAGTTGCCTACTACCACTGAGGCCCTTACAACCACCGAAACTGTCATAACCACTTTAGCTCCTACTACCACTGAATTGCCACAACCTGAAGCCCCACCCACTGAAGCTGCCACAACACTGTATCTTCTCCTACTCCAACTGAAACTTCCACAACCACTGAGCCCCACAACTCATGAATCTGCCAAAACCACTGTAGCTCCTACTACCACTGAATCAGCCACAACCACTGTAGCTGTCCATCACCACTGATGCTCAACAACCACTGAAGCTGCACAACCACTGTCGCTCCCTCCTACCACTGAATCTGCCACAACCACTCTCTACAAGCTCCTCCTACCAACTGAGGCCTCCAACACCACTGTACTTGCCACAACCCTGTAGCTCCTACTACCACTGAAGCCCTTACACCACTCAGCTGCCACAACCACTTTAGTTCCTACTACCACTGAGGCTCCACAACACTGAAGCTGCCACACGAACACTGTAGCTCCTAACTACCACTGAAACTGGCCACAACACTGTAGCTCCTACTACACTGAAGCCCCACCACCACTCACGCTGCCACACCACTGTAGCTCCCTACTACCCTGAGCCCCACAGCCACTGAAGCTGCACAACCACTGTAGCTTCTTACTATCCCATTGAGCAACTAACACCCTGAGTTGCCACAACCATTGTGCCCTACTACCAATGAGCCACGTAATCACCATTAAAAGCTGCCAACTACACTGTAGCTCTCTACCACTGGAAGCCCCAACAACCACTGCAGCTGGCCACAACCACTGTAGCTCCTACTACCCTACTGAAACTGCCACAAGACTGGGGGGGGGGGGATCTCTACTACCCACTGAAGCCCAACACCACTGAATGCTGCCACAACACTGTAACTCCTACTACCACTGAAACTGCTACAACCACTGTAGCTCCTACTACCACTGAAGCTGACCACAACAGTGTAACCCTCTACCACTGAGGCCCCAACAACCACCGAAACTGTCCATAACCACTTTAGCTCCTACTACCTACTGACTTGCCACAACCACTGAAATCCCCACAACCACTGACGCTGCCACAACAACTTGTAACTCCTACTACATAACTGAAACTGCCACAACCACTGCAGCCCCAACAACCAATGAGCTGCAATACCACTGTCTCTCCTACTACCACTGAAACTGCCACAACCACTGGTACTGCCTCCTACAACTTGATGCTCCAACAACCACTGTAGCTGCCACAACTCACTGTAGCTCCTATAACCCACTGAAGCTAGCCACAGCCTTTTAGTTCCTACTACCACTGAGGCTCCAACAACCACTGAAGCTGCACAACCCGTAGCCCATACTACCACGAGGGTCCCAACAACCACTGAAGCTGCCACAACACTGTAGCTCTACTACCACTGAACTGCCACAAACACTGTAGCTCCTACTACCACTGAAGCCCCAACACCCCTGAAGCTGCCACAACCTACTGTAGCTCCTACTACCACTGAAGCAGCCACAACCACTGTAGCTCCCTACTACCATTGAGGCTCCAACAACCACTGAAGCTGCCACAACCACTGTAGCTACTACTACCACGGACATCCCCAAACAACACTGTAGCACCTACTACCACTGAAGCCAAAAACAACCACTGAAGCCTGCCACAACTACTGAGCTCTACTGCCACTGAGCTGCCCCAACCCACTGAAGCTGCCACAACAAGTAGCTCCTACCTTTGTAGGCTCCTACTACCACTGAAACTGCCACCACCACTGTAGCTCCTATCCACTGAAGCTGCCACAACCACTGTAGCTCCCTACTACCACTGGAGGCTCCAACAACCACTAAAGCTGCCAAAACCACTGTAAGCTCCTACTAAACCACTGAGCTCCAACAACCACTAAAGCTGCCAAAACCACTGTAGCTCCTACTACCACTGGCCACTAATACCCACTGAAGCTGCCACTACCACTGTAATTTTCCAACTATCACTGAGGCCCCAACAACACTGAAGGCCCCCCCCCCCCCTGCCACAACCTTTTTTTTTTTGTAGCATCTACTACCATGAAGCCCCAACAACCACTGAAGCTGCCATAACCACAGTAGCTCTTTCCTACCACTGAATCCTTACAACCAACTCAAGCTTGCCACAACACTTAAGTTCCTACTACCACTGAGGCTCCACAACCCTAAGCTGCCACAACCACTGTAGCCCCTAACTACCACTGGAGGGTCCAACAAACACTGAGCGGCCACAACCAGCTGTAGCTCCTACTACCACTGAAACTGCCACCAACACTGTAGGCTCCTACTACCACGAAGCCCCAACAACCCACTCAAGCTGCCAACCAACCACTGTAGTTCCTACTACCACTTGAAGCCTCCAACAACCACTGAAGCTGCCCAAACCACTGTAGCTCTTCTCCATTGAGCCACTAACAACCTCTGAATTGCCACAACCATTGTACTCCTACTCCACTGAGCCACTAACAACCATTGAAGCTGCCACTACATGTAGCTCCGCCTACACTGAAGCCCCAAAACCCACTGATCTGCCCACAACCACTGTACTCCTACTACCACTGAAACTGCCACAAACACTGTAGCTTACTACCACTGAGCCCCAACAACCCTGAAGCATGCACAACCTACTGTAACTCCTACTACCACTGAAACGGACCACAACCACTTAAGCTCCTACTCCCACTGAAGCTGCCACAACCAGTGTAACTCTTCTTACCACTGAGGCCCCCAACAACCAACCGAAACTGTCATAACCACTTTAGCTCCACTACCAATGAAAATTGCACAACCACTGAAGCCCCACACACTGAAGGCTGCTACAAACAACTGTACTCTACTACAACTGAAACTGCCCACAACCACTGAGCCCCAACCAACCACTGAATCTCCACAACCACTGTAGCTCTATTACCACTGAGCAAGCCACACACTTAGCTCCTACTACACTGAGGCTTCCAGCAACACTAAAAGCTGCAAAACCACTGTAGCTCCTAACTACCACTGAGGCTCCAACAACACTTAAGCTGTCCAGCAAACCACTGTAGCTACCTCGACCACTGATGCTCCAACAACCACTGAAGCTGCCAACAACCACTGTAAGCGCTTACTACCACGATGGTTCCAACAACCACTGAAGCTGCACAACAATGTAGCTCCTACTACCACCTGAGGACCCACCAACAACCACTGAGCGCCACAATCACTGTAGCTCTCTACACTGAAGCTTACCACAACCACTGTAGCTCCTACTACCACTGGTGCCACAACAACCACTGAACTGGCCACAACCAGACTGTACTCCTATTACCACTGAACTGCCACAACCCCTGAGCTTCCTACTACCACTGAGAAACTGCTACAACTACTGACTCCTACTACCACTGACGCTGCCACAGCACTGTAGCTCCTACTACACTGAAGCTGCCAAAACCACTGAGCTCTTACTACCCTGAAGCCTTATAACCAACCAATGAAGCTGCCACACCACTGTAGCTCCTCTACACTGAAGCTGCCACAACCATGTAGCTCTTACTACCAACTGAAGCTGCACAACACTGAAACTCCTACGAACCACTGGCCCCAACAACCACTGAAACTGTCATAACCACTGAGCACCCTACTACCACTGAGGCTCCAACAACCACTAATGCCCCATAACCACTGAAGTCTGCACAAACCATAGAGCTCCTACTACCACTGAGGTCCCAACAACCTTGAAACTGCCACACAACACTGGAGCTCCTACTACCACTGAAACTGCCACAACCACTG
>NC_051391.1:37458863-37478642 GCF_015228065.2 Penaeus monodon
CTCCTCTCTCTCTCTCTCTTATCTCTCTCTCCCTCTCCCTCTCCCCTCCATCTCCTCTCTCCGCCCCTGTCCCTGTCACTTGCGGTCCCTCCCTCCTAGCTACACACCCCCTCCCCCCCCCACCCCCCACCCCCACCGCCATTTATATATGTTTCTCTGTCTTCTATGTCAATGTATCTATCGTCTATCATCTCTTCTTCCCTCTCTCCTCTCTATATCTCTCTTCTTCTCTCTCCTCTCTCTCTGTCATATCGCCATCTATCTCTATATCTATATATATCTCCTATTCTCTACTCTTCTATTATTTGCACATAGCTCTGTTTTCTGTTGCAGGTTGCCTTCCTCTCCCATTACTCTAGCCCGTCATTCGCAACTACCTGATCATCATTATAATGCCATATCTCTCTACATAACATCCAACCCCCACACCCACCCCCCCACACACCCCCCCCCACCCCCACCACCCACACCACACAACAACACCCCCCCCCACACCACACGCACACCTCTCTCTATCTATCTATACTCTATATATATATATATATATTATATAATACACTATAATAATATTTATATATATATGTGGTGTGGTGTGGTGTGTGTGTGTGTGTGTGTTTGTGTGTATGTATCACATATAGATTATGAATGTGCATATATGTACATGCAGTATAAAAATGTAATGTCAATACATGCTTCTCCCCTTTTCCTTAATTTGACATACCGTCATTGCTCAGCCCGCGCTTGGAAATCGGTTGTTACTTCTCTAACATTCTTGCTAAGCTTCTGTTCCAGATATTTCATTTGTTACCTAAAAATGACATAGTATATACTTACTTAGAATACGTCTTGTTATTTTTAAATGTGCCTGAAGTTATTTTTGTGTAAGGTCTGTACAAGTGCCCACTTCTATTACTAGAATCATTATAACGCTGAGCAATACGGTGTTCTATTTGATGCAATCATGTATTATTTTAACTGAGTATTATATAACATACCTATCCTAGTAAAATTAAAAGTAAATTAACCAATTGTTCTAGTAGTTTCTGACGAGTGTTGTGGACCTCAGTAGGATTGTCATCTTCAGTGGGAATTGATCAGTGGTTAGATAGCACCTTCAGTGGTTGTTGTGGCCTCATTGGATGTGGCGGATCATTGTTTCTTTGGGGGGCGGTTTTCAGTGGTTGTTGGGCCTACAGCGGTAGTAGGAGCTTAAGTGTTTGTTGCAGCTTCATTGTTGTCTGTTGGGCGTAGTTGTAGTAAGAATTACAGTAGTTTGTTGCAGTTTTCAGTGGTTATTAGGGCCTTAATATTATAGTTGTAGGAGCTGCAGTGGTTATTGAGGCCTCAGTGGTAGTAGACTACAGTGTTGTGGCATCTTCTGGTTGTTTGGGGCATCAGTGGTAATTAGAGCTCGATTGGTTGTGCAGCTCCAGTGGTTGTGGGGCGTCCAGTGCTTTTAGCAACTTCATGTGGTTTCTGGGTACTCTCAGTGTAGTAGGAGCGACAAGTTATTGTGCAGCTTCAGTGGTTGTTTGGGCATTGTGTTAGTAGTAGCTACAGTGGGTTGTGGCAGTTTCCGTGTTCTTGGGGCCTCAGTGGTAGTAAGGAGCTACGTGGTTGTGCAGCTTTCGTGGTTGTTGGAGCTTCAGTAGTTTTTGGCCCTCAGAGTATAGGAATTACGGTGCTTGTTACAACTTCACGTGGTTGGATAGGGCATCAGTGGTGTAGAATGAAGACTACAGTGGTTGTTTGCAGCTACACTGGTTGTTGTGGCCTCAGTGGTAGTACGAGCTAAAGCTGTTGCAACTTTAGTGGTTTGTCGCGTTCATTGGTAGTAGGATCTACAGTGGTTGTAGGCAGTTTTTCAGTGGTTGTTGGGGGACAGTAGTAGTTAGGAGCATACAGTGGTTGTTGCCGTTTCCGTCTTTTTGGGGCCTCAGTTGTAGTAGAGCTGCAGTAGTTTAACAACTTCAGTAGTTGTTGGATGCCCCAGTGGTAGTAGAGTTACCAGTGGTTCTTGTGGGCCTCACTGGTATAGGATCTTGCAGTAGTTGTGGCAGCTTCATTGGTTTTGGGGCCTCAGTGGAAGTAGAGACTACGGTGGTTTGTTGCAGCATTTCAGTTTGTCGTTGGACCCTCAGTGGTAGGGGCTGTAGTGGTTGTTTGCAGCTTCAGTGGTTGTTGTGCCTCAGTAGTAATAGGAGGCTTAGTGGTTTTGTAACAGCTTCATTGGTTGTTTGGGCCTCATGATAGCAGGCGCCTATATGTGAGTTGTCCCAGCTTCAGTGGTTGTTGGGGCATCAGTGGTAGTAGGATCTAGAGTGGTTGTGGCGAGCTTCAGTTGTCATTTGCACCTTCAGTGGTAGTAGAAGCTCGTGGTTTGTGGCAGCTTCAGTGGGTTGTTAAGCATCAGTTGTAATGAGCTGACAGTGGTTGTGGCCGCTTCAGTGCTCTTGGGATAGTCAGTGGTCGTTAAAAGCTACAATGGTTTGTGGCAGCTTCAGTGGTTTGTTGGAGCCTCAGTGGTGGGTAAAAGCTACAATGGTTGTGGCCGCTATCAGTGATTGTTTGGGGTGTCAGTGGTAGTAGGTTTTGGGTGCGAGATATCCCAGACTACAGTGGTTGTGGCAGCTTACATGGTTGTTTAGGGCCTCAGTGGTATAGGATTCTACAGTTGTTCTGGCATTTTTCAGTGATTGTTGGGGCTCATTGGTTGTAGGAGCTACATGGTTCGTGGCATTTTCAGTGTTGTTGGGTTGCCTCATGGTGTAGGAGCTAACAGTGGTTGTGGTAGCTTCAGTGGTTTTTGGGGCATCAGTGGGTGGGTGGAGCTACAGTGGTTGTGGCCGTTTTCGGTGGTTAGTAGGAGCGACCAGTGTTGTGGCGTTTCAATGTTGTTGGGACCTACAGTGGTAGTAGGGCTTCTAATGGTTGTGGCAGCTTCAAGTGGTTATTGGGGCATTAAGTGGTTGTGGAGCCTCATGGTGTAGGGTACAGTGGTTTGGACAGTTTCATTCATTGGTTGTTGGGGCCTCATTGGTATAGGAGTTTCAGTGGTTTGTGGCAGCTTCAGTGTTATGTAGGGCTACAGTGGTTGTTTGCAGTTTCAATGGTAGTAGTAGCTACAGTGGTTGTGCTGCTTCAGTGGTTATTAGTTGACTCAGTGGTAGTAAGAAGCTACAGTGGTTGTGGCAGCTTCAGTGTTAGTAGGAGCTACAGTGGTTGTGGGAGCTTTAGTGGTTGTTGGAGCCTCAGTAGTAGTTGGAGCCACAGTGGTTGCTGCTGCCTCAGTGGTTGTTGGTCCCTCAGTGGTAGTGAGAACTATAGTGGTTATGTTAGTAGGAGAAATAGTGCTAGTAGCAACCTCAGTAATTGATGCTTTTTTAGTAGTTGTTCCAGGTTTAGTGGTTATTAGGGCCTCAGTGGTAGTAGGAGCTAGAGTCATTGTGGCAGTTTTAGTGATTGTTGGCGTTCCGGTGATAGTGGAAACTACAGTGGTTGGTGGGGCCTCAGTGATAGTAGAAGAGATAGTGATTGTTACAGCATCAGTAGTAGTATCAGCGAAAGTAGTTGTTAGGGTTTCAGTGGTTGTTGTGCCCTCAGTGGTTGTTGGACTTGAAGTGATTGTTATGGTTTTGGTGGTAACTGGGGAGGAAGTGGTTGTTGCCTTAGCCTCAGTAGTTGTGATAGTTTCAGTGGTAGTTGGAGCCAAAGTTTTAGCAAGGACGGCGGTGGTGCTGGCAGTGGTGGCTAAAGTTGTTGTTTTGGCTTCAGTGGTAGTGTAGAGTGAAATAGTTGAATCTGTAGTGTTTTCTGGTGCTTCAGTAGTAGTAGAGACTGAAGTCGATGAGGAAGGTGAAGGAGTTTCTGTAAGGGCTGTAGTAATTGAAGTTGATGTAGTGAATGTAATCGTTGTTTTGGTTTTGGTTTTTCCTAAGTACTATCTTTATATTTATCATTTTACTGTTATTTCCTGATCATACATGTGCTGTGGACATGGGCCAAAAGGGGCTTTAGACTCCTAAAGGTATTCCAGTATTCCCACACTAAATATTCAGGTTATTGCAGCTGGGGAGAAAATTGAAGCAAGTTGATAGAAGATTTAGCAGATAGGGAATTAGGGTAGAATCCAGTGTATACATCAGGTGCTTACATAGACAAATGAAATACCGATATGTCCTTATATAAAGGTGAAAATATTCCTTGGTTTTCTCTTGTAGTTACTCTGCATGATGACTAGACTATAGACTAAGGTTCTTTTTACCCCTAAATTTTTTGGATTTAATTATATTTTTTTCCCCTTTAAACACTTAAAGGACCGTGCTTCATTTGTTATTTTACTTACATAAAGTATGACAATTAACACGATTAGTGGTTTTGCATTTTGAATGGGGAGGGATTTGGGCAGCCTAGAGTGTCAAGGTAATAAATTAGGACAGCCTAGAATTACAAAGAAATAAATCAAGACTAAGCCATTACGAACAACAGATGTTATCATATACAAATACTTGTAATAACAAAGTGCATTTTATATATTCTCTAAAATAATCCTCATACTTACCAGTAACAGAAGATTCTACTGTTGATAGTGCTTCAGTGGAAGTGGAAGCTACTGTACTTCTCAGGCGTTCAGTATTTGTGGCAGCTTCAGTAGTTGTTAGAGCATCAGTGGTGGTAGGGGTTTCAGTAGTTGTTAGGGCCTCGGTGGTTGTGGTAGCTTCAGTGGTTATGGTCTCAGTTGTAGCTTTGGTGGGAGTTGGGGTCTTAGTGGTTGAGGCAGTTTCAGTGGTTGTAGGGGCCTCAGTGGTAGTAAGAGCTACAGTGGTTGTTGATTCCTCAGTGGTAGTAGGAGCTGCAGTGGTTGTTGGGGCCTCGGTGGTTGTGGCAGAATCGTTGGTTGTTGATCCCTCAGTGGTTGTTGGGGCCTTAGTAGTAGTAGGAGCTCCAGTAAGTGTGGCAGCTTCAGTCGTTGTTGGTGCCTTAGTATTGGTAGTAGTAACAGTGATTGTGGCAGTTCCAGTGGTTGTTGGGGCCTCAGTGGTACTAGGAGCTACAGTGGTTGTTGCAGCTTCAGTGGTTATTGGGGCTTTAATAGTAGTTGGAGCTACAGTGGTTGTGGCAGCTTCAGTGGTCATTGGTTCCTCAGAGGTAATAGGAGCTTTAGTACTAGTGACTGCCTCAGTTGATGTTGGTGCCTCAGTGGTGGCAGGAACTATAGTAGTTGTGGCAACTTCGGTGGTTGTTGGGGCCTCACTGATAGTAGTAATTACAGTGGTTGTGGCAGCTTCATTGATTGTTGGGGCCTCAGTGGTTGTAGGAGCTACAGTGGTTGTTGCAAATTCAGTGGTTGTGGCAGCTTCAGTGGTTGTTGGGGCCTTTGTGGTAGTGGGAGCTACAGTGGTTGTGGCAGCTTCATTGGTGGTTGGGGCCTCAGTGGTAATTGGAGCTACAGTGTTGTGGGCATCTTCAGTGGTTGTTGTGGAAAAACAAAAAAAAAAAAAAAAAAAAAAAAAAAAGAAAAAAAAAAAAAAAAAAAAAAAAAAAAAAAAAAAAAAAAAAAAAAAAAAAAAGAAAAAAAAAAAAAAAAAAAAAAAAAAAAAAAAAAAAAAAAAAAAAAAAAAAAAAAAAAAAAAAAAAAAAAAAAAAAAAAAAAAAAAAAAAAAAAAAAAAAAAAAAAAAAAACAGCTTCAGCGGTTGTTGGGGCCTTAGTGGTAGTTGGAGCTACAGTGGTTGTGGCATCCTCGGTGGTTGTTGGGGTAGCTTCAGTGGTTGTTGGTGCCTCAGTGGTAGGAGCTGCAGTAGTTGTTACAGTTTCAGTGGTTGTGGCAGCTTCAGTGGTTGTTGGGGCCTGAGTGGTAGTTGGAGCTACAGTGGTTGTTGCAGCTTCAGTGGTTTTTGGTTCCTCGGTGGTAGTAGGGGCTTCAGTGGTTGTTGATGCCTCAGTGGTAGTAGGAACTACAGTGGTTTTCGCAGCTTCTGTGGTTGTTAAGGCATTTTTGGTAGTAGGAGAATCTGTGGTTGCTGGAGATTCAGTAGTTGTTTCTGCCTCATTGGTAGTAGAAGCTACAGTGGTTGTGGCAGATTCAGTGTTTGTGGGGCCGTAGTGGTAGTGGAGCTACAGTGGGCCTTGTGGCAGATTAGTGATTTTTTGGGCCTCAGTGGTAGTGGGACTTACCAGTAGTTGTGGCCGAATTCAGTGGTTTGTTGGTGCCTCAGTGGTAGAAGGGGCTACAGTGGTTGTTGAGGCCTCAGTGGTAGAAGGAGCTACAGTAGTTGTGGCAGATTCAGTGGTTGGTGCCTCAGTGGTAGTAAGAGCTACAGTAGTTGTTGCAGTTTCAGTGGTTGTGGCAGCATCAGTGGTCTTTGGTTCTTCTTGAGCTTCAGTGGTTGTGGCAGATTCAGTTGTTGGTGCCTCAGTGGTAGATAGAGCTACAGTGGTTGTGGCAGATTCAGTTGTTGTTGGTGCCTCAGTAGTAGGAGATACAGTAGTTGTTGCAGTTTCAGTGGTTGTGGAAGCTTCAGTGGTCGCTGGTTCCTCAGAGGTAATAGGAGTTTCAGTGGTTGTGACAACTACAGTGGTTGTGGCAACTTCAGTGGTTGTTGGGGCCTCAGTGGTAGAAGCTTCAATGGTTGTGGCAGCTTCAGTGGTTGTTGGGGCCTCAGTAGTAGTAGTAGGTACAATGGTTGTCGCAGCTTCTGTGGTTGTTAAGGCATTTTTAGTAGTAGGAGAATCTGTGGTTGCTGGAGCTTCAGTAGTTGTTTCTGCCTCATTGGTAGTGAGACTCGAGTGGGTGTGACGATGCAGTGGTTTTGGGCTCAGTGGTAGTAGGACCTACCTGTGGTTGTGGCGCTTCAGTGGTAGTTGGAGCGTACAGGGTTGTGGTAGCTTCAGTTGGTGTTGGGCCTCAGTGGGAGTAGAGCCTACATGTTGTGGCATTTTCGAGTGTTTGTTGGGGGGGGGCTCAGTGGTAGTTGGAACTACAGTAGTTGTTGCAGCTTCAGTGGTTGTTGGGGCCTCAGTGGTAGTAGGAGCTACAGTGGTTGTGGCAGCTTCAGTGGTTGTTGGGGCCTCAGTGGTAGTGGGAGCTACAGTGGTTTTGTGGCATTTCAGTGTTGTGGTGACTCAGTGTAGTTCGTGCTACAGTGGTTGTGGCAGCTTCAGTGCTATTGGTGCCTCAGTGTAGTCGTTGCTACAGTTGTTGTGACAGCTTCAGGTGGTTGTTTGGGGGCCCTCAGTGGTAGTAAGAGCTACACTGTTTGTGGGAACTTCAGTGGTTGTGGCAGCTTCAGTGTTGTTGGATGCCGATGGGTAGTGAGCTACAGTGTTGTTGGGCCTCAGTGGTAGTTGAGCTAAATGGTTGTGGGCCAGATTCAGTGGTGTTGGGCCTCAGTGTTAGTGGAGTTTACAGTGGTTGTGGCCAGATTCGGTGGTTGTTGGAGCCTGAGTGGTAGTGGGAGCTACAGTGGTGGTTTTGTGCAGATTCAGTGGGTGTTGGGGCCTGAGTGGTAGTATGATCTACAGTATTGTGGCAGATTCAGTGGTTGTTTGGGCCTCAGTGGTAGTTGGAGCTACAGTGGTTGTGGCAGATTCAGTGGTTGTTGGGGCCTGATTGGTAGTAGGACTACAGTGGTTGTGGCAGCTTTCAGTGGTTTGTTGAGGCCTCAGTGGTAGTGGAGCTTCATGTTGGTGGCAATCTCGCTTCAGTGGTTGTTGGGGCCTCGAAGTTTTCGGCAGCTTCTGTGGTTGTTAAGGCATTTTTAGTAGTAGGAGAATCTGTGGTTGCTGGAGCTTCAGTAGTTGTTTCTGCCTCATTGGTAGTAGAAGCTACAGTGGTTGTGACGGATTCAGTGATTGTTGGGGCCTCAGTGGTAGTATGACGCTACATTGGTTTGTGGTCAGCTTCAGTGTAGTTGGAGCTAAGTGGTTGGTGGGTAGCTTCAGTGGTTGTTTGTGGCCTCAGTGAAGTTTTTTTTGTAGTTTGAGCTTCAGTGGTTGTGGCATTTTTCCAGTGGTTTTGGGCTTAGTGGTAGTTGGGCTACAGTGGTTGTGGCAGCGTCAGTGGTTGTTTGGGCCTCAGTGTAGTAAAGCTACCGTGGTTGTGCAGATTCATGTTGTTGGGTCTCAGTGGTTAAGTTAGAACTACAGTATTTGTTGCAGAATTCAGTGGTTGTGGCAGCTTCTTGGTTTGTTGGGGCCTCAGTGTGTAGGAAGCTACAGTGGTTGTGTCTGTTTCAGTGATTGTTGGGGCCTCAGTGTAGTAGGAGCTACAGTGGTTGTGGCAGATTCAGTGGTTGTTAAGGTAGGGAAATCTGTGGTTGTTGGAGCTTCAGTAGTTGTTTCTGCCTTATTGGTAGTAGGAGCTACAGTGGTTGTGGAAGTTTCAGTGGTTGATGGGGCCTCAGTGGTAGTTGGAGATACAGTGGTTGTGGCAGATTCAGTGGTTGTTGGGGCCTCCGTGGTATTAAGGCTTTACAGAGTGGTTGTAGGCCGCTTCAGTGGTTTTGTTTGGCCTCGGTGGTAAGTGGTCGCACAGTTGTTGTGCAGCTTCAGTGGTTGTTGAGGCCTCAGTGGTAGTGGGAGCTTCAATGGTTGTGGCAGCTTCAGTGGTTGTTGGGGCCTCAGAAGTTGTCGCAGCTTCTGTGGTTGTTAAGGCATTTTTAGTAGTAGGAGAATCTGTGGTTGCTGGAGCTTCAGTAGTTGTTTCTGCCTCATTGGTAGTAGAACTACAGTGTTTGTGACGGATTCGTGATTGTTTGGGGCCTCAGTGGTAGTAGACCTACAGTGGTTGTGGGCAGCTTCAGTGTAGTTTTGGAGCTACAGTGGTTTGTGGCAGCTTCAGTGGTTGTTTGGGGCTCAGTGTAGTAAGAGCTACGTGGGTTGTGGCAGGTTCAGTATTGTCGGGGCCTCAGTGGTAGTAGGAGCTACAGTGGTTTTTGGCAGATTCAGTGGTTGTTGAGCCTAGTGGTAGTAGGAGCTACAATGGTTGTGGCAGCTTCTGTTGTTGTTGGGGCCTCAGTGGTAGTAAACGGAGCGACAGTGGTTGTGGCAGCTTCAGTGGTTGTTGGTGCCTTAATTGGTAGTAGGAGACTACAGTGGTTGTGGAAGTTCAGTGGTTGTTAATGTAGGGCAATCTGTGTTGTTGGGCTTCATAGTTGTTTTCTGCTTATTGGTAAGTAGGAGCTACAGTGTTTGTGAAGTTTTCAGTGGTTGATTGTGCCTCAGTGGTATCGTTGCTACAGTGGTTGTGCAGCTTCGTGGTTGTGCAGCTTCAGTGGTTATTGGTGCCTCAGTGGTAGTGGGAGCTACATGGTTTGTGGCAGCTCAGTGGTTGTTTGGGGCCTGAGTGGTAGTGGGTGGAAGCCTACAGTGGTTTTGTGCAGATTCATGGTTTGTTGGAGCTCAGTGGTAATTTTGGGATACAGTGGTTGTGGCAAGCTTCAGTGGTTGTTGGGGCTCAGTGGTAGTAAGAGGCGACAGTGGTTGTGGCAGCTTCAGTGGTTTGTTTTGGGCCTCAGTGGTAGTGGGAGCTTACAGTGGTTGTGCAGATTCAGTGGTTTTTGGGGCCTGAGTGGTAGTTGGAGCTACAGTGGTTGTGGCAGATTCAGTGGTTGTTGGGGCCTGAGTGGTAGTAGGAGCTACAGTAGTTGTGGCAGCTTCAGTGGTTGTTGGGGCCTCAGTGGTAGTGGGGGCTAGATTCAGTGGTTGTTGGGGCCTCAGTGATAGTGGGAGCTACAGTGGTTGTGGCAGATTCAGTGGTTGTTGGGGCCTCAGTGGTAGTGGGAGCTACAGTGGTTGTGGGGGCCTGAGTGGTAGAAGGAACTACAGTGGTTGTTGCAGCTTCAGTGGTTGTTGGGCCTCAGTGTAGTAGGAGGTCAGTGGTTGTGGCAGATTCGTGTGTTGGGGTCCTCAGTGGTAGTGGGAGCTACATTGGTTGTGGCAAGATTCAGTGTTTTTGGAGCCTGCAGTGGTAGTGGAGCTACAGTGGTTGTGGCAGATTCAGTGGTTGTTTGGGCCTCAGTGGTAGTGGGAGCCACAGTGTTTGTGTCAGATTCAGTGGTTGTTGGGGCCTCAGTGGTAGTTGGAGGTACAGTGGTTGTTGCAGCTTCAGTGGTTGTTGGGGCCTGAGTGGTAGTTGGAGCTACAGTGGTTGTGGGAGGTTCAGTGGTTGTTGGGGCCTCAGTGGTAGTAAGAGCTACAGTGGTTGTGGGAGATTCAGTGGTTGTTGGGGCCTCAGTGGTAGTGGGAGCTACAGTGGTTGTGGCAGATTGAGTGGTTGTTGGGGCCTGAGTGGTAGTTGGTGCTACAGTGGTTGTTGCAGCTTCAGTGGTTGTTGGGGCCGCAGTGTATGCGAGCTACAGTGGGTTGTGGCAGATTCGTGGTTTTGGGGCCCTCAGTGAGTAATAGCTTACGTGGTTGTTGCACTTCAGTGGGTTGTTGGGCTCCAGTTGGTAGTAGAGGTACAGTGGGTTGTGGCAGCTTCAGTGGTTGTTGGGCCCTCAGTGGTAGTACGAGCTACATGTGGTTTGTGGCAGATTCAGTGGTTGTTTTTGGGGCCTCAGTGGTAGTAGGAGCCTACAGTGGTTTTGCAGCTTCAGTGTTTTGGGGCCTCAGTGGTAGTAAGAGCTACAGTGGTTGTGGGAGATTCAGTGGTTGTTTGGGGCCTCGTGGTATGTAGGATCTACAGTGTTTTGTGGCAGATTTCGTGGTTTGTTTGGGCTCAGTGGTAGTGGAAGCTACCGTGGTGGTGGCAGCTTCAGTGGTTGTTGGGCCTCAGTGTAGTGGGATCTACGTTGTTTGTTGTGGGCAGCTTCATGGTTGGTTGGGGCCTGAGTGGTAGTGGGATCTAGCAGTGGTTTGTGGCTAGATTCAGTGGTTTGTTGATGCCTCAGTAGTAGTAGGAGCTACAGTGGTTGTGGGCGCCTTCCAGTGTTGTTTGGGGCCCTGAGTGGTAGTTTGGAGCTACACTGTTGTCGTCAGCTTCAGTGGTTGTTTGGGGCCTGAGTGGTAGTTGGAGCTTCAGTGGTTGTTGGGGCCTCAGTTGTTGTTGCAGGCCTCAGTATTCGTAAGGAGCTACAGGGTTTTGGCAGCTTCAGTGGTTGTATGGGCCTGAGTGGTAGTTTGAGCTACAGTGTTGTTGAGGCCTCAGTAGTATTAGAGTCTACAGTGGTTTTGTGGCAGCTTCATGTTGTTTGGGCCTCAGTGGTAGTGGGAGCTACAGTGGTTGGGGCTAGCTTCAGTGGTTTGTATGGGGCCCCTAGTGTTATTTTGGAGCTACAGTGGTTGTGGCAGATTCAGTGGTTGTTGTGGCCTCCAGTGGTAGTTGAGCTACCGTGGTTGTGGCAGATCAGTGGGTGTTTGGGCACTCATGGTAGTAGGAGCTACAGACGTTGTGGCAAAGCTTCAGTGGTGTTGGGTCCTCAGTGGTAGTTGGGATCCTACAGTGGTTGTGGCAGATTCAGTGGTTGTTGGGGCCTCAGTGGTAGTAGGAGCTACAGTAGTTGTGTTAGCTTCAGTGGTTGTTTGGGCCTCAGTTGGGGTAGTAGAGCTACGTGGTAATGGTAGCTTCTGTGGTTGTTGGTGCCTCAATGGTAGTGGGAGCTACAGTGGTTGTAGCAGCTTCAGTGGTAGTAGGAGCTACAGTGGTAGTGGCAGCTTCAGTGGTTGTCGGTAAGTATGTGGTAGTAGGAGCTACAGTTGTTTGTGGCATGTTCAGTGGTTGTTTGGGAACCTCAGTTGTATTAGGAGCTACAGTGGGTTAGTGCCCTTCGTGTTTGTTTGGGGTCTTAGGAAGTGGAGTCGTTGTACCTGAAGTAGTAATTGTTTCAGGAAGTGGTGTTATAGTAACAGAAACATTACTTGTTTTAAGGAGTAGTGTCGTAGTAACTGAAAAGTGTCATTGTGGTAAATTAAGTAGTTTTTATTTGATTTGGAGTTCCAAGAAGTGAAGGTGTGTTAAGGGTAGTTGAACTTGATTCAGAAACTGCAATTGTGTTAAAGTTGTCCTAAAACAACTGTTTTAGGATCTGACCTAACCTGAAATAGTACTTGTCTTTGGAAATGAAGTTGTGGTCATTGAAGTGGTTGCTGAAATAGCACTTAGTTTCAGGAATGACGTCGTTGTTGCACATGAAAGGGTAGTTATATTCTTTTTATTGTTGATGAAGCTTTGGGATTAGTACCTGCTACAATTATGTTGCGATGGGATTGCGGCTAATTGTATCTGGTTGTTGTAGTATATATATGTGTGTTGTGTGTTTGTGTTGTGTTTAAATATTATATAAATATATATATAGATCTTATATATATAATATCTATATATATAATGATATTATATATATATATTATATATATTTAATATATTATATGTGTGTGTGTGTTTGTGTGTGTGTGTGTGTGCGTGTGTGTGTGTGGTGTGTGTGTTTAACTATTCTCTCCCTCCTCTATAATCTATATCTCTCATATCTATACTATATTATTCTACTATATATCTATCTATCTATCTATCTGGTGTTTGTGTTGTGTGTGTGTGTGTGTGTGTGGTGTGTGTGTGTGTGTGTGTACGCTATATGTATAATCGACTATATGTACCACACACCACACACACACATACACACCCCACACACACACACACCCCCACACACACACACACACACACATAATATTATATATATATATATAATATATATATATATATATATATATATATATAATCTCCATATATATATTTATAATATTGAAAACACACACATATACTACAACCACGGTATAATTACCCGCAATCCATCAGCACTATAATAGCTAAGTTATTACTACACCCCAAACTTCATCAAAAAATAAAAGGGCAGATGCTTTTTTATCGCATCTCCACAAACAGTTACAAAACACTATTCACAACCGCAGCCCAAATAACAAATGTTACTTTTTCCCCCCAACCATTAGAACATTACCCCCTTAACAAGTATTACTTTTACCCCCGCATTAAAATTACAGAGGAAATGTACCTGTACCCCCACCCCCTTCAAATACACCTTTGGGTATCCTGCGTCCTAAATTCCTAAACCCAACCCATTCAGTGCAAAATACTCTCCCGTAAAATAGCACCAAAAATCTAAGAAAACACAATTAAATCTGACAGCTCCACTATCGTAAGTTTTTGTGTGTGTGTGTGCGTGGTGTGTGTGTGTGTGTGTTGTGTGTTGTGTGTGTGTGTGTGTGTGTGTGTGTGTGTGTGTGTGTGTGTTGTGTGTGGGTGTGTGTGGGTGTGTGTTTTTTTTTGTGCGGTGGTGATATTGTATGCACCGCGTGTTTTTAAAAACGAAATAAAAAAAATATATTAGAAAAATACGAACCTAGTTCGGAAAGCATTTTAGATTCAAGGTGGTTGTGGGTGGGCAGTCGTGAGGAGTGACTTTATAGCTGAAAGGGGACAGTTTTTTTTTCATGTTTACTGAATCAAATGCGACGCGCTAAAAGATAAAAGGACAAATTTTTTTCCCCAATTCACCATCTTTGAAACAGTATAAATACTTACTCTTAAATGAAGGCTTGCACGGTCAACGACTCGGGTTCAAATATCTAAAAACCGTTTGTCACCCCCTATCCATGTACACCATACCGATCGAACCACAAGCATCTTGAAAATAAAAGATTTTATCCCTGGCTCAGGCCAGCTGCATGCAAATATAATATAATCCTGATCTATATTACGAAAAGAAAAAGAAAAGGTTACAAGACTGGCAGTATTTTTAAATATAACAAATGCAAAAGTGTGAAGTGTAATGATTCATTGTAATATCATGAAAATAATAAAAAACCGGTAATGACAAATTTATGAACCAGAAATGACAATATTAAATACATATTTTCCCTATAGCATTATCCCACACCTAAAATCAAAATTACAATAATGCAATAGTATTGCTAAATGACGGGGAGCCTGTAAATAATTTTCGAACAATGGGAAATAGTAAAAAATATCTATTAAAAAAAAACCCTAGGTCAATCGTCCACAACTTAAATCAGTTTCTCGGAGGACACGTCGGGGACTGAATGGTTCGATATTTTTGGAAAGGACACAGCGGGCGCGGGGTTTTAAAACCCCCGGGTTTTGCTGGCTCACGTAAACGCGCCCTCCGTCAAAAAAATTCTACATTTTTTTCTCTAACTAGGTAATGGTAGACAATTTTTTTTTTTTTTTGCGAAAACAGTGTAGGGGTTAATTTTAGAAATGAAAGTAAACCCTTTTGCACACTGGAGTAGAATATTTACACTCGTTTAAAAAAAAATTTTTCCGGGGAGAAAAGAATCGAACTATCCTAGGTTTCAAAACTCAAAAGAGATGAATTCATAAGCTTCGAATAGTTTTTTGGAGTTGTATACTAGGTTTTTTGCATGCCAATGCGAGACCTCATAGACCATTTTATCCCTTTTACACTTTACTCTGAGGAACATAAAGGGACGAAATATCGGTTTTAGTTTTCGAAGCAACCGTGTCTCTGTGGATCCAGCGCACCCAGAAATTGGACCCACCAGAAAAAAGGGCAGAGTGGGCGCCCTAGTCACGAGGGAAGAGATCAAGAAAATGCATTAAAAACCCCGAAAATCAGGTCTATATAAAAGACAAAAGGGCTGAAGTGCATAAAGTCATGAGCAATAAAAAACCTTTTGATACCGCAGCAACACTCCAACTCTAACGGTTGAAAAGGGGGCGTGGCCATAGGCCAGCCCCTCCATGAGTCCTTTTCTTTTATTATTTGTTTCCAAAAACTACTAAAAGGGGATGAAAAACCCCTTTTTTTTCTACTGGCAACAGCATGTCAGAACGTCAAAAATTGCAGGGCAATTTGAGTGGATGCACAGAAGCTTTGTCGGGGAGTTGAGGGATGTCGGCCCCCGGGAACATAAAAATTTGGACAGATTTTTCTACCATCAGTGAGACCCAAGGGTTTTCCC
The DNA here is from genome assembly GCF_015228065.2 of Penaeus monodon. Classification (NCBI taxonomy): domain Eukaryota; kingdom Metazoa; phylum Arthropoda; class Malacostraca; order Decapoda; family Penaeidae; genus Penaeus; species Penaeus monodon. Next base: position 37,473,817 of record NC_051391.1, read on the forward strand.
CCCAAGCCGAGTTTTATTTGGTCCGGAAAAACAGCCTTATTACTAAAATGTCGTAAAGGGCGTATTTCGCAACACCACGAGATTATGTCTGCACATCCACCCAAATTGTCAGATCTCAGTTTTGTTGAAAATAATTGGCCCCCATGGGCCAGACTCCCGGGGAATTACCCCTATCGTCATACTCTTTGCCAAGTAATTACGGATAGGAGTCAGTCACTCTGAAAACAGACGCTATTTAAACGGCGGCGTAGAAATCCAGCCACTGAGACTTGCCAGCGGTAGGGTAACACAAAATATGAATATTTTATTTTTCAAAATCAAAATTTTTAAAATTAGCGAACTAATGAAAAAAAATTTTAGAAAAAAATGTTATTCTAAGGTATTTTAAGCTAAAAACCGGGTTTTAATTGGGTTTTAATTAGAAAAAAAAAAAAAGGGGGCTATTGGGGGGGACAGCGCCCCCATCCCCTCTCCCAAATAACGCCCCTGTCGGGATATAAATATTAGTCGACCTCACAGCCTTTTCCCAACCTTTTTCGTCGATCATGTTTTTAAAATCAAAAGTGAAAAGAAAGTTTTTTTTTTTTTTTTTTAGAAAACAGATATTTAGGTATTCAAAAATTTGAAGTTTTTTCCAAAAAAAACATCACGTTGAATTCACTTTTTGGAAAGATGCTTACGTTTTCTTGCAACGATTTCTACACTAAACAAGCGTTTAATACATTATACAAAAAAAATCAGAATAAATATACGTTTAAAAAACTTCCCCTTTCAAAGCTTTATAAAAATGCACGATAAAAGTATTCATGAAAATTTATGATGGTTTGTAAAACTTAAATGTAAGAAAACTCGACTGAAAAGGGTATGTGCCTACCCGAACCCCGGCCCAAACCTTTCAGCGTTGTGTAAAAATCGGGCTCCCTAAAATTTGCAAAAACAATATTGCAACTTTTTACATCGTCATTCGCCGTAATACTCTGAAATTTAGCATTCCCCTTTAATTACAGGCCAGTGCCACCCACCTAAATTCTATTGTGTTAGAGGATTCATTACTCGAGGTTCTTGCAGAAATTAATTTTTCTAATACAAAAAAAATTATGTGAAATCAATGTTAAACAAATAGTTGTCTGTGCTGATAGCGATTTTAGTATTGTGTCTGCAATAAACTTAGCTAAATTTTTTTCATTTTTCTAATTTACAAAAATAAATAATATTACAAATAGCAACCCTTTTGCATCTAGCCATGGTTTTCTCCCCTAGATAAAAAATCAATACTGAGCTTTGTGGGATCAGAGTTGCTGTGGTCAGTCGATGGTGCGCAATTCCGACGCAAAAAAACCTATTTTGTAATTCTAATTTTTTTATTTTAAATTAAACCCTTATGAGGAAAAACACGGATTTAATATTATTTGTCAGCAAAACCTATCTACGAGACGCTGATTGAGGAAAAAGTACTCACAAGAAAGGTTTTTTTTTTCTAGAGTCTGGATCTGCTGGACTTTTTTCCTTTTCTCTTTCCCTACCTTTTTGTCTCTACTCTACATCTTCCCTTCCCCCTCTCTTTTATGTACCTAAACCAAAAAAATTACCTTTATATCTCTCTCTCTCTTTTTCTCTCTCTCTCTCTCTCTCTTCTCTCTCCCCTCTCTCTCTCTCTCCCCTCTCTCTCTCTCTCTCGTACCATTTCACATATGCCCTTTACTTACGGGTGTATTTCCCCCTTTTTTCGACGAGAAAAACAAAAAGCCTGTTTTGTTTTTGTCTGTAGGGATAAATGCAACCATTTAAAGTATACATTTACACTAAATTAGACCGGGAAGGAAGTAAAAAATTTTACAAAAATGAATAAGGAGTTGGCAGTTTACAAAACATACGGCCATTTTGGCAGTTGCTGTGCCTGCTGAATCAGTAGCAAGGGACATTAATGTGAGTAAAAGTGATATCAGAATGGGGTCTTTATCCACTGGGGCGTCGGCGTTTCCCTCCCCGTAAGTTTGGTTTAAAAATTTAACTTAAAAACTCTTTTATGTATGGAAAATTTTTCCCCTCATTTTTTAAAATTATCATCACCCTCTCTCCACTTTTTTCCCTATCTCACTCACTCTTTCAATAGAAAGTGAGTCCCCCCCATGTTTTTTTCACTTTCTTCTTTTTCTCACCCACCCTTTCGCATAAATTCTTTTCACTTCTTCTTTCACACTCTTTCTCAAACACCCACTTTTTTACTCATTTTTTTGTATTTCACCCCTCGGCTATTCCTTTCTCATTCCCCTTTTTTATTTCTCACGCTTTCTCTCTCTCTTTTCTCTCTCCTCCTCTCTCTCTCTCTCTCTCTCTCTCACCACCACTCACTCCCTCACTACTCACCACACACACAAACACACACAACCACCAACCCCACCACACACACACACACATTACTCTCCAAAAAGCCATGTCACCTTACCGCCAAAAAGTAGAAGGCGTCAGGTGTGGAAGTTCTCCCGAACGTTCAAAATAGTCAGAGGGCTGTCTTTGTGCCCAGAGACCGTAGAGATCTGTTACACTCTCGTGAGTACAAAACAGCACGGTCCCGGTATTTCATTGTAGTCATATTGGGGTAAAATAAATGGCTGTAATCTGTCGTTAGTTTTCAGATGCCGCAGAGAAAATTTTCATCTTCTATTTTAGGGGACTTTGAAAAGTGTTGTCTGTTTTTACAGTCCAAAATTTGCGCAAGCTCTCCCAAAAAGCAGCTAACCTAAAAATAAACCCTTTTAAATTCTGCAACTTTTTCTGAACCGATAAGACGAATTTGTTTCCTTGGCTCCATGCCAGGGCAGGGGCGGGGGGCTGCCTGATGTCCAGGGTCGGGTAGTTCGGAAGAGTGGTCCTCGCGTTCACGTTGTGGACGATACGATTACGATCAGCACAGTATAACTGGTGGTCTGAGTATCACACACACACCACACACACCACACCACACACCACACACCACACACCACAACACCACAACACCCACACACACACACACACCTAAACACCACTTTTCATGAACTTTGGGAGTACTGTTTCAACTTTTAGGCACAAATAGTACTAGTGATATCATAAAGTAGAGCAGTAAATTTTCCTCTTATCGTTGTCCAGCCACATATCGCGTGATATAACGGTGTGGCATTGTCCACGTATGTGATGTGGGGCCCAACAAAACCCGATATTAAAACAAAATCTAAATTCAGAGAATTTTGAGAAAATCAATAAGTTTTCATGCAATGGGGAAAACCCTTATTTTTTTCAGACTTTTTAAAATGTTGTTCGAAAAAAAAAAACCGAAAATTTCACAAAATGTGTATAAACAGCAAAGCCGGGAGTGCTAAAACCAGGTTGCCAAACGAGTAGTTTTCACTTTGTGGTCAAAGTAACAAGTCACCATCAAAAGTTTAAAAGTGAGGGCCCTGAATTTGCACCTTTCACCCGGGAAAATCGAATAAGCGATTCTAACGAGTGCAGCTTTTCAAATGAAAACTTTTTGAAAATTTTGCAGTATATTTTTTTATAGACGAACTTAAAAAATATATTGCTTCAGTCTCCCTATTTAATCCCTTTTTCTTTTCCCTTCCTCCTGAGCAAAAAATATCGTAAAACTGATCAGGGGTTAGGTCTCCTTCTTCTACACGACTCCATCAAAAACACAGTCTGAAAAGCAAAGTTTTCAGGAACTAAAGATTTAACAGTGAAAGGTTTAAAAGGTTTTCAAAAATAAAACGTGGTTTTTGGGCTTTTTGTACCACGCTTCCCCTTTGGGTTGTCTCCCCCCCATGTCCCATTTGATCTATAATAAAAAATCCTCACATATTTTAAGGGAAAACAATATATTTTTATGAGTATGTCCCTTTCTGAAGATATGTTGACACTGATTCTTAGCAAAAAAAAAGTTGAATTGTCAATTATTTGTAAAACATTGATACTGCTGCTTATCTCATTTTACTTTAGTAGCAAACCCTTTAAAAACCCGTAAGAGTTGGGGGGGGGGTTTTACTAAAGGTTTCCACATTGTAGAAGTAATAAACTTGAGAGCTTGCATTGGCAAAATTGGGGGCTGGGGAGGGGAAAAAACTCAGTAGTAAAAAAACAATGGGAAAAAAATGACAATTGAATATTGTAACTTTTAAGGGAGGGATTAGTGAAATGTTGTGAATAATTCCCTTTCAGTAAAGGTTGGGGTTTGTATAGTCTGCGTGATAGTCAGGTGGTGTGTTCTGAAAAAAGAGATAGGTGTGCTGAGGTTGATTTGCACTGGGTTCTACAGTGAAAACTGATCCCGGTAGTGTGGCCGGAGCGCTAGGGGGGTACAAAGTTGTGACCACCCCTTTTCATGATTTTCTTATAGTACTTTTTTTCTTGTGATAAAAATACTATGATTTTTAATTCTGTTTTTTTTCAGAGACAATATATATTTATATTACTTGGGGCCTTTTAGTAGTTTTAGAAAACTGAGCAGACGTTTATGAAGGATGGTTTTGGGGCTGAAGTGCTTATTTGGGTTTTAAAAGGGGACTGAGAATGATGTCGGTTATCAGTGGTAATGAAACCTAAAGTGGGTATGGGGAACCAATGGTAGAGGAAAATTTTTCTCTCTCTTTCCTCTCTCTCTCCCTCCCCCCCTCTCTCTTCCTCTCTCTCTCCCTTTTTCTTCTCTCTATATATATATATATATAAAATTTTATAATTTTAAAGAGAAGGAGAGAGAGAGAGAGAGAGAGAGAGAGGGGGAGAGAGAGAGAGAGAAAAGAGAGAGAATTTTCCCCCCCCAAATTTCTCTTTCCATGTCCCCATTTTGCCCCCCT
>NC_051391.1:37478742-37486039 GCF_015228065.2 Penaeus monodon
TACTACTGAGGCCCCAACAACCACAGCCATAACCACTGTAGCTTTTACTACCACTGAGACATCAACAACAGTTGATGCTGCCACAACCACTGTAGCTCCTACTACTGAGGGCCCAACAACCACTGAAACTGTCACAACCACTATCGCTCCAACTACCCCTGAGGTCCCAACAACCACTGAAGTTGCCACAGCAAGTACTACGACCATTAAAACTGCCACATTTACTATAGCTCCTACTACAACTGAGGCATTAATAAGCACTGGAGCTCCCATAACCACTGTAGCTCCTAGTACCACCGACACCCCAGCATCTGAACCTGGAACAACCACTGTACCTCTTACTACCACTGAGGCTCCAGCAACCACTGAAACTGCCACAACCACAGTATCTTCTACTACTAATGAGGCATCAACAACTATTGAAATTGTCGCAACCACTGTAGCTCTTCCTACCACTGTGGTCCCAACAACTGAAGCTGTCATAACCACTGTAGCTCCTACTACCAATGACACCCCAACAATATCTGAAGCTATAAAAACCACTGTAGCTCTTACTACTACTGAAGTCACACCAACCACTATAACTGCCAAAACCACTTTAGCTCTTACTACCACTGAATCTGCCAAAACCACTGTAGCTCCTACTACTGAGGCCCCAACAACCACTGAAACTGCCACAACCACTATAGCTCCAACCATCCCTGAGGCCCTAACAACTACTGAAATTGCTACAAGTGTAGTTCTTTCTATCACTGAGACCCCAACAACCACTGAAGCTGCAGCAACCACTATAGCTCCTACTACTACTAAGGTCCCAACAACCACTGAGGTTGCAATAACCACTACTGCCACTGAGGCACCAACAACCACTGAAGCTATCACAACAACTGAGGCCCCAACAGCCACTGAAGCTGCAACAACCAATGTAACTTTTATTACCACTGAGGCACCAACAGCCTCCGAAGCTGCGACAACCACTGTTGCTCCTACTACCACTGAGGCCCCAACAACCACTGAAGCTGCAACAGTTGGTGTTCCTACTACTAATCGGGCACCAACAACCAGTGAAGCTCCTGCTACCACTGAGGCCCCATCAACCACTGAAGCTGCAACAACCACTGTAGCTGCTTCTACTACTGAGGCACCAAGAACCACAGAAGCTACAAGGACCACTGTAGCTAATACTACTACTAAGGCCCCAACAACCACTGATGCTGTAATGACCACTGTAGCTCCTACTGCCACTGAGGCTCCATCAACCATTGAAGCTGCCATAACCTCTGTAACTCTTACTACCATTGAGATCCCAATAACCACGGAAACTGCCACAATCACAGTAGCTCCAACTTCCACTGAGGCCTCAACAACCACTGAAGTTCCCACAACCACTGTAGCAACTACTACTTTTGAGTCCTCATCAATCACTAAAACTGCCACAAGTACCATAGCTTTTCATACCGCTGAGGCCCAAACAACCACTGAAATTGCCACAACCACTGAACGGGTAACAACCACTGTAGCTCCTACTAAGGCCCCGACAACTATTGAAGCAGCCACCACTGAGGCACCAATTCCCACTGAAGCTGCAACAACTACTGGAGCTCCTATTACTACTGAGGCCCCAACAACTATTGAAGCAGCCACAACCACTGTAGCTCTTACTACCACTGAGGCACCAACTACCACTGAAGCTGCCACAACCAGTGTACCTCCTAATACCACTGAGACTGCTGCAACAGCCGTTGTAACTCCTACTATTACTACCGAAGAGGCACCTACAACCACTGGAGCTCCTACTATTACTGAGACCCCAACAACCTCTGAAGCTGCCACAGAGGCCCCAAGAACCACTGAAGCTGGAACAACTACTATAGCTCTTAATATCACTGAGGTGCCTACAACCACTGAAGCTGCCACAACCACTATAGCTCCTACTACCACTGAGGCACCAACAACCACTGAAATTGCAACAACCACTATAACGTTTACTACCACTGAGGCCCCAACAACTGAACCTGTCACAACCACTGTAGGTTCTACTACTACTGAGGCACCAACATCAACTGAAACTGCCACAACTACTGTATCTCCTACTACCACTGAAGCTGCCACGACTACTGTAGCTCATACTACCACTAAGACCCCAATAACCACTGAAGCTGCCACAATTTCTGTACCTTCTACTGCCACTGAGGTCTTAACAACCACTGAAGCTACCACAGTCACTGAGGTCCCAATAACCACTGAATCTGCAACAACCACTATAGTTCCTACTACTGCTGCAACCTTTAAAGCTGCCTCAACTGTTGTAAGTCCTACAACTACTGAGGCCTTAACAACCACTCAAGCTACCACAGCCACTGAGGTACCAACAACCATTAAAGCTGCAACAACCACTGCTCCTACTACCACTGATGCCCAAACAACCACTCAAACTGGAACCATTGTAGCTCCTACTACCACTGGCACCCCAATAACCACTGAATCTGCAACAACCACTGTAACTCCCACTAATGATGAGGCCCAACTACCACTGAAGCTTCCATAACCAGTATTGGCCTTACTAGCACTCAGGCCTCAACAACCATTGAAGCTGCAACAACCACTTTAGCTCCTACTACCACTGAGGCACCACCAACCACTGAAGCTGAATAACTACTGTGGTTCCTACTACCACTGACGCCTCAACAAATACATTGCTTCTACTTCCACTAAGGTCTTACTAACCAATAACCCAACAACCAATGAAGTTATCACGACCACTATTGCCCCAACTATCACTGATGCCCCAACAACAACAGAAACTGCCACAACCATTGTAGCACCTATTCCCACTGAGACCCCAACAACCACTTTATCCCCTAGTACCACTGTTGCTGTGACATCAGCCAGTATTAGCACTGAAGCTGTAACAGCCACTTTAGTCCAAACTACCGCTGAGGCCCTAAAAACCAATCTATTCCCTAAAACTACTGAAACTGTGTCATCCACCCCAGTCCTCATTACCAATGAAGCACTAAAAACCACTGAAGGTGTCATAACCACTTCATCCCCTACCAAAGAAATTATGACAAATACTGCAGGTCACACTACCACTGATGCCCCAACAACTATTGAAGATTCAACAACCACTATATCTCCTACTACCACTGAAGCCCTAACAATTACTTCAGTCCCTCTTACCACTGAAGCTGTGAGAACCACTTCAACCTCATCTACCATTGGGGTTGTAATGACCACTGCTGCCACAACCACTATAATTCCCACTACCAATGACAACCCCAGAATTACTGAAGATGCCACAACTACTGTTATACCAACAACTTTAGCTTCCACTAATACTGATGCCCTACTAACTTCTGCAATTGCCATAACCTCTTCAGCCCTGACAACTCCCGAAGGTCATATTAGTCTATTACAAAGTAATTTGTAAATGACTTGTATCTGTGTTTTTTTTATAAGACATTGTGTAAGATATAACTGTTTTTTTGCAAATTCTCCTTTAATAAACGGAATTGATAACAATTTTATAATTACAATTAAAGAAATTAATTTCCATCAATTAATTAACTCTTTCTTCGGTCAGTAAATCGAAGAAATTCCTCTCGGGAGAGAAGTGGAATTTAATTATAGTGATAATTAGACTAATGACGAAGATGCCGATAATGAGTTTTCATTATAATGATCACTGTGATGGTGTTAATGATATTGATATAATGAAGATAATGATAATTGATATATGATAATTCGTGAGAATGAGAATAGGAAAAATAAAGATGATAATATCGATCATATGAACAAAAACAACATGGATAAAAAAAAAACAACGATAACAAAACAACAGCCAAAAAAAAAAAACCCCCAAATAAAGGAAATCAGAACAAATAAAAAGCATAAAAATAAACAAACTTCCTTCGAGACACTCGCAGCTCGAAAGCCGGAACCTTAAGGCTGGCGAGGAAAGTTCTCGAAGGATGGCACTCTGACGCATCCGGCGCCCGTTGCGTCATCTCTCAGGCCGGGCTTCGGGGCTCCCTCCGTCCTTGTTTGCGTTTGCGTGCGTTTCTTTTATTGTTTTGTTTGTTTGTTTGTTTACTTGGTTTGCTTTTGATTGTTTGATTTTTTTTGTCCTTGTTTACGTTTGCGTGCGTTTCTTTTATTCGATTTTTTCTGTTTATTTGATTTGCTTTTGATTATTTGAAATTTTCTGTTGTTTACTTGATTTTTTTTCTGTCCTTCTACTTGATTTTCTTATTATTATTTGATTTTTCTGTCCTTCTTTATGTCTACTTGATATTCTTTTAATTAGTAGTTCTGCCTGTCTTATTCTTGCCTTTTTTCTTATTTTTCTTGCGAGGTCCGTGATATAACTTTTTTATTATTATTATTATTATTATTATCACTTGTTTACTTGATTTTCTTTTTCTCATTATCGGATCTGTAGTTTTGTCATATTCTTGCTTTTTCTTGAGCTTTCTTGCGAGGTCCGTGATATTCGGTGACGTTTATTTCTTTATTTCATTCATTTATTGCGTTATTTGGGTAAATGTGAATTTAAGATATATAATGATAAATAATGATGTGAATTAATTGATGAATAGACAACTATGGAAATCTTAACATCAGCTACTAACATTTTTGTGTGCTAAATTACCCACGCGTAAACCAGAATCGTTATTATCTTTATGAACAAGAAAGACATAGGAGTCATTTTGGCACATGTGTCCATTTTGATCTATTAACTAAAAATCACGTGGTTGGCGAAGAAACGCCTTGTTGCTAAATATGAGCGTGTTTCTAATTTCTGTTTCCAAAAGCTTTCTCTTCTTTCAGTTTATTATCATGTCCTGCTTACGAAGTGAAAATATTGAATGAAAAAAAAATATCAAAAGTTCATTGAGACAAATATGGAAAATAATAACTGAAAAAATGGTGCATTTGCAGTACAACCCATGAGGTATAATTAGCTCTCTTTGACTAAATTTCTATCAATAGATTTGATTTTCATGAAGATTTAATTAGAACGTATCGGTCATATATAATATATATATTTTATATATATATATATATATATTATATATATATATGACCGATACGTTCTAATTAAATCTCATGAAAATCAAATCTATTGATAGAAATTTAGTCAAAGAGAGCTAATTATACCTCATGGGTTGTACTGCAAATGCACCATTTTTTCAGTTATTATTTTCCATATTTGTCTCAATGAACTTTTGATATTTTTTTTTCATTCAATATTTTCACTTCGTAAGCAGGACATGATAATAAACTGAAAGAAGAGAAAGCTTTTGGAAACAGAAATTAGAAACACGCTCATATTTAGCAACAAGGCGTTTCTTCGCCAACCACGTGATTTTTAGTTAATAGATCAAAATGGACACATGTGCCAAAATGACTCCTATGTCTTTCTTGTTCATAAAGATAATAACGATTCTGGTTTACGCGTGGGTAATTTAGCACACAAAAATGTTAGTAGCTGATGTTAAGATTTCCATAGTTGTCTATTCATCAATTAATTCACATCATTATTTATCATTATATATCTTAAATTCACATTTACCCAAATAACGCAATAAATGAATGAAATAAAGAAATAAACGTCACCGAATATCACGGACCTCGCAAGAAAGCTCAAGAAAATGCAAGAATATGACAAAACTACAGATCCGAAAATGAGAAAAAGAAAATCAAGTAAACAAGTGATAATAATAATAATAATAATAATAAAAAGTTATATCACGGACCTCGCAAGAAAAAAAAAAGGCAAGAATAAGACAGGCAGAACTACTAATTAAAAGAATATCAAGTAGACGTAAACAAGGACAGAAAAAAAAACAGGTAAACAAGTACAGAAAAATCAAGTAACCAAAATAGAATCAAGGAAACAAGTACAGAAAAAATATAAAAACAAAAACTAGTAGACATAAAGAAGGACAGAAAAAATCAAATAAAAGAAACGCACGCAAACGTAAACAAGGACAAAAAAAATCAAACAATCAAAAGCAAACCAAGTAAACAAACAAACAAAAAAAACAATAAAAGAAACGCACGCAAACGCAAACAAGGACGGAGGGAGCCCCGAAGCCCGGCCTGAGAGATGACGCAACGGGCGCCGGATGCGTCAGAGTGCCATCCTTCGAGAACTTTCCTCGCCAGCCTTAAGGTTCCGGCTTTCGAGCTGCGAGTGTCTCGAAGGAAGTTTGTTTATTTTTATGCTTTTTATTTGTTCTGATTTCCTTTATTTGTGGGTTTTTTTTTTTTGGGCTGTTGTTTTGTTATCGTTGTTGTTTTTTTTTATCCATGTTGTTTTTGTTCATATGATCGATATTATCATCTTTATTTTTCCTATTCTCATTCTCACGAATTATCATATATCAATTATCATTATCTTCATTATATCAATATCATTATCACCATCACAGTGATCATTATAATGAAAACTCATTATCGGCATCTTCGTCATTAGTCTAATTATCACTATAATTAAATTCCACTTCTCTCCCGAGAGGAATTTCTTCGATTTACTGACCGAGAAAGAGTTAATTAATTGATGGAAATTTAATTTCTTTAATTGTAATTATAAAATTGTTATCAATTCCGTTTATTAAGGAGAATTTGCAAAAAAAAAATTATATCTTACACAATGTCTTATAAAAAAAACACAGATACAAGTCATTTACAAATTACATTGTAATAGACTAATATGACCTTCGGGAGTTGTCAGGGCTGAAGAGGTTATGGCAATTGCAGAAGTTAGTAGGGCATCAGTATTAGTGGAAGCTAAAGTTGTTGGTATAACAGTAGTTGTGGCATCTTCAGTAATTCTGGGGTTATCATTGGTAGTGGGAATTATAGTGGTTGTGGCAGCAGTGGTCATTACAACCCCAATGGTAGAGGAGGTTGAAGTGGTTCTCACAGCTTCAGTGGTAAAAGGGACTGAAGTAATTGTTAGGGCTTCAGTGGTAGTAGGAGATATAGTGGTTGTTGAATCTTCAATAGTTGTTGGGGCATCAGTGGTAGTGTGACCTGCAGTATTTGTCATAATTTCTTTGGTAGGGGATGAAGTGGTTATGACACCTTCAGTGGTTTTTAGTGCTTCATTGGTAATGAGGACTGGGGTGGATGACACAGTTTCAGTAGTTTTAGGGAATAGATTGGTTTTTAGGCCTCAGCGGTAGTTTGGACTAAAGTGGCTGTTACAGCTTCAGTGCTAATACTGCTGATGTCACAGCAACAGTGGTACTAGGGATAAAGTGGTTTGTGGGGTCTCAGTGTGGTG
>NC_051391.1:37486139-37496012 GCF_015228065.2 Penaeus monodon
ACACAACTTCCATTCACTAAACAAGTTTCACTTCCGTAACCACACTTAAACCCCCTGGAATAAATACTATTTCAAGTACTGCTTTTCCTATGGAAGGAAAGCTTAGTTTCCATTCCCACGTCAGTACCTAAAACAAATGTTGTTAATGCAGCCTCAATTCCTAAAACAAAATCATATTTAGTCACCACAACTTCAGTTCTTGAAACAAAGTAGTACGTCAGTACCAAAACTTCAGTTTCTGAAACAAGTAGTACATCAGTAACACCAACTTCAGTTACTGAAACAAATACTACTACACTTGCTACAACATCCGTTTCTAAAACAAGCACTACATTTACCATGACTACAATTCGTGCAACTAGTACTTTTTCAGGCACAATGGCAGTTCCTGAAACAATTTAATTTACTACATCTTCAGTTTCTGAAACAATTACTACTTCTACCTTCCCAATCATAAAGACTTCACAAAAAAAATTCTGTTAAAGACAGTTGAAATTATTAATATTTTAGACACAGCAACGACGTCAGTTAAAACAAATTCTATTTCAGGTACAACAACGACGTCAGTTCCTGAAACGAGTACTATTTCAGTAACTACTTCAGCTACCACAACCCCAGTTCCTGAAACAACTACTTCAGTTACCACTTCAATTCCTGAAACTACTTCAGTTACCACAACTTCAGTTCCTGAAACTACTACTTCAGTTACCAGAACTTCAGTTCCTGGACTAACTACTTCATTTACTACAACTTCCCTTCCTGAAACAACTAGTTCAGCTACCACAACTTCAGTTTCTGAAACAAGTACTTCAGTTATCACAACTTCAGTTCCTGAAACCAATACTTCAGTTACCACAAGTACAATTTTAGAAACCACAACTTCAGTTCCTGAAACAAGTACTGCTTCATTTACCACAACTCCAGTTATTGAAACAACTACTGTTTCGGTACAACGTCAGCTCCTGTATCAGGTACTTTAGTTACCACTTCATTTCCTGAAACAACTACTTCATTTACCACAACTTCATTTCCTGAAACATCTACTTCAATTACCACAACTTCAGCTCCTGAAACAACTACTTCAGTCTCTACAACTCCACTTTCTAAAACAAGCACTACTTTAGCAACTGCAACTTCGATTCCTCAGACAAGCACAAATAAATTAAACTCAAGTTCATTTTCTGCAACAAGTACTCCAATTACAACATCAGTTCCTGAAACAAGTACTACTTTAGGTACCACTGCATCAGCACCTGAGACAAGTACTGTTCCAATTACCACAACTAAACTTTCTGAAACGAGTACATTAGCTACCATAATTACAACACCAAAAACGAGCACTGCTTCATCTACTACAATAACCTATGTTCCTGAAACAAGTACACCTTTACAAAATACATTTTCAATCCCTGAATCAAGTACTACTACAGTTATTACAACTCCATTTCCTGAAACAAGTACGACTTTAGAAACTATAGCTGCTACTACTTCATTTACCACTATCACCTCAATTCCTATTCCAGTACTATTCCAGGTACAACATCAATTCCTGACTACTACTTATGTTACCACAACCCCAGTTCTTGAAACAACTACTGCTTTAGAAACTACTACTTCGGTTCATGAAACAAATACTACATTAGTTACCATAACTTTAGCCCTTGAGACAAGTATTGCTTTATTTACCACAACTTCACTTGCTGAAACAAGTAGTGCTTCAGTTCCTAGAACGAACACTGCAGTCATCACAACTTCAGTTCCAGCTACAAGTACCGTTTCCTTTACTACAACAAGTAGTTCAATTTCAGTTATTTCAGCCACATCAGCAGCACAGAAAAGTACTACTTCTGTTGCTACTACAATTCCACTAATGATAAATCTTACTACTTCAGGTACCACAACGACGTCAGTTCCTGAAACAAGTACTACTATGTCTCCCACCACGACTTCAGTTCCTGAAACAAGTACTACTTCAGGTCCCACAACGACTTTAGTTCCTGAAACAAGTATTACTTCAGAGTTACTACGACTCCACTTCCTGAAACAAGTACTCCTTCAGCTCCCACAACGACTTCAGTTCCTGAAACAAGTACTACTTCAGCTCCAACAACGACTTCAGTTCCTGAAACAAGTACTACTATGTTCCCACAACGACTTCAGTTCCTGAAACAAGTACTACTTCAGCTCCAACAACGACTTCAGTTGCTGAAACAAGTACTACCTCGGTTCCCACAACGACTTCAGTTCCTGAAACAAGTACTACTTCAGCTCCCACAACGACTTCAGTTGCTGAAACAAGTACTACCTCAGTTCCCACAACGACTTCAGTTCCTGAAACAAGTGCTACTTCAGCTTCCACAACGACTTCAGTTCCTGAAACAAGTACTACTATGTCTCCCACAACGACTTCAGTTCCTGAAACAAGTGCTACTTCAGCTCCCACAACGACTTCAGTTCCTGAAACAAGTACTACTATGTCTCCCACAACGACTTCAGTTCCTGAAACAAGTGCTACTTCAGCTCTCACAACGACTTCAGTTCCTGAAACAAGTACTACTATGTCTCCCACAACGACTTCAGTTCCTGAAACAAGTACTACTTCAGTTCCCACAACGACTTCAGTTCCTGAAACAAGTACTACTTCAGCTCCAACAACGACTTCAGTTCCTGAAACAAGTACTACTTCAGTTCCCACAACGACTTCAGTTCCTAAAACAAGTACTACTTCAGCTCCCACAACGACTTCAGTTCCTGAAACAAGTACTACTTCAGTTCCCACAACGACTTCAGTTCCTGAAACAAGTACTACTTCAGTTCCAGCAACGACTTCAGTTCCTGAAACAAGTCCTACTTTGTCTCCCACAACGACTTCAGTTACTGAAACAAGTACTACTATGTCTCCCACAACGACTTCAGTTCCTGAAACAAGTACTACCTCAGTTCCCACAACGACTTCAGTTCCTGAAACAAGTACTACTATGTCTCCCACAACGACTTCAGTTCCTGAAACAAGTACTACTTCAGCTCCCACAATGACTTCAGTCCCTGAAACAAGTACTACCTCGGTTCCCTCAACGACTTCAGTTGCTGAAACAAGTACTACTTCAGCTCCCACAACGACTTCAGTTCCTGAAACAAGTATTTCTTTAGCTTTTACAACGACTTCAGGTCCTGCCACAAGTACTACTCCCCTAACCACTATTACTTTCCCTACCAAAACGACTTCAGCTGAACCAACAGGAAATGCTTCAGTTACGAGCACGACTATAGTGCCAATATTTACTACAACTGCAGCTACAACTCCCAGTACAGGTTTGTATTCTCTGAATATTTGAAGTTTTCTATACTTTATATTTTAAACAATTAGATTATCATCTTAATCACTACTTTCATTGCAGTGCTTATCATTCTTTTTCCTCTGAAAATGATGTTCAAGCTTATTTAGATATGAAAAGTACATAATATAATGATAGACAGAATACTTTGCTATACGGATATGAAAGAAAAATTAATATATATTCATTTGGTTATATTTAATATATTCGTATGAGATAGGTTTTCGATATTTTATGTTTTTCTCAGTTAATTCAAGTTATTCTGGTGAGGATATAACATATTTTGCACTCCTGTGATATTTTGTTCTCATCCATACCTATATTTGTCTTAGTGAGCTTTGATCGTCACAATACCTTCCAAATTCTCAACAAAGGAAGCCTTTTTTGCCATTGCCAACTCAACAGGCATGTCAGCCTTCCTACTACCTAATCTTTACAACTTCACCTGTGGCAATACCACAATACGATTTTTTCTATAAGCTACAAGCACTTGAGCTTTCTCCAGCAAGACAGTGGCAGTGTCGACTATCACTGAATAACATTATATCTGATAATAAGGCCTCAACTTTCAGGTTCTACAGAAAATAGGGCGTACATAGGTCATAGAACAAACACTATTTTTGTCTAGTCGTTTCTTAAGTAGCAATAGGAAGTTGCTCACATCTTATTAGTAATACTTTTTAACATTTCTTATTTTTTTCTATTTGAACTTTAGGTTGTTCCTTTCATACAACATCATATTCTTTGAAGGCCAGCATTACAGAATAAGTGTAGCATCCTTTTATTTTAGATAACAAGCTTCCGGGAACTATCTGAGTAAAATATGTTGATGCCAGCATTTCTAGATTTTCATGCCCCCTCCCCCTATCCTTGTGGGTAAAAGCCTCCAGAACCATAGCTATGGCTCTGAAGATCCTACTATGAACCAAGGGATGACCTCAAGCGACACCCTTCACTTCTTGTATGATTGTATTACAATCATCCTAGGACTAAGTCCGAAGGGAAGAATGTGATAGAGTCGCCGTCTGATGTAAAGAATTGGCATATTGCACTGCCTCAGGAAAGATACCTCCTTACTCCATATTTCTATTTTCTCTAAATTAGTATTTGTTATGCTGTGAATTTGCTTATTTGTGGTGATAACGTGACCCTGAGTGAGAGTTATTAGCATGTTGAACTGTATGGCCACACACGATGCACACTTTTAGAAGTTAATTTCCCATTTGGTGATAAGAATCTAATTATGTCCATATCCTTGGAAGCAGAAGCAATATTTTAGGACACAATAGAGGGGTCAGGCTAAAGAATTTGCTTATGATGATTTTAATCATAAAATACTTTTTCTAATAGATTATCTCCAATTTACTACCAAGTAAGATCGTCATGATTTTTCCTCGGTGCACAGTGTAGAAGCCTGGGATATTTTCATTTCTATTCCTTCAACCAGAAAAAGCCATAGTGACAAGTAAAGAAGTTTCTAGAGTTGACATGAGTTTGCAAAGGTTATCAGGGATAGGGCAGGTCACTTATATGAGTCATATTAACCATGCACATAAAAAAATTGTTATATCTCCTTTCCCATTCCTTCACAGAATCCAAAAAGTTAAATTTTGGGGCTTAATCATAATTGTTAACACAGGGGCAGTAAGGAAGTATACACTTCCTAAACCCTCATAGAACACCCAACATTCAGTGGAACGACATCAGGTCGCCAGTCTAACCGAAACGGAGAGGCTCATCCTACATGATTCCAGTCGCCATGGACATCAAAATTTAGATGGAGTTTTAAATGGCAAAAGATGTAACCCCCCTCCCATCCCACACTGTGACCTCTTCAGCTTGGGTAACCGTTTGGTCCCGTTCAATAGATCACTAGGACCTTAATCCCCCTCTCCCTGAACTACCACCGCCACCACGCTGTCTGTTCCAATTAGGGGGAGCAGGAATTGGACATAAAACCATTCTGCACTAATACACGACTCTTCTGATCACGAACACAGCCAGTGTCACTGTTCTGCCATTCAGCAACCAGACCCATTACCTACTACGTACTAGTAAGTTAAATATCAAAGTAGATCAAACCTCTCAGCACTACATTTCCAGTACACTGATTCGCTATTTAAATCACACTTTGTATCACACCTTCAGATGCTCGATGGAAATTCACAGATTAAACATGATATTTCATATTCACAACATTTATTTTTTTTCTTTTTTATGGCTGGGACAAACGGCCGGGCCGGATTCACTTATGAACGGAGGTACAACCGTAAGGCATTTACGTATCACGTTTACCATTGATGGTAAAATGGGATTCACCAGGTGATGGTAACTCGCCTCATTAGAGTAAAGGCCGTAAAGCATCTCGTTCTAATGGTAGCTAATAGAAAATTCTTGCAAAGCAATTGCACCTATCAGCGATCGCCGTGCATTATTCTCTGGGTTCTTTCGGGGGTAATTATATAATCTATAGGCTCAGTTTTTCTATTAAAGATCTAGCTGCCTCTAAAGCTACATACAAAGTCATGTTCTCAGTGTTTCTGTCCGTACAGTTCAGTGCTTAACTTTTCACTACTTCCAGGTTGTGTATTCGACGGGGCTTCGTACGAAGAAGGAGAGACAATCCCTGATCAGTGTTTCACTGTTACGTGCAAAAATGGACAGTGGACAGACCAAGGAGTTAATGAAAACGAGTGTAAGTAAATTGCTGCCTTAAGTACACACACAACACACACACAACACACACACACACACCCACACACACACCACAAAACCGCGCGCGCGCGCGCGCGCGCGCGCGCGCATATATATATATATATATATATATATATATATATATATATATATATATATATATATATATACAAAAAAACACACGCATGCAGGCGAACACACAAACATACATTATTATTAGTAGTAGTAGTAGTAATACTATTACTTTTATCGTTATCATCATTGTTATTATTATCCTTATCATTACTATCACAATTACTATTATTGCCATTTATGTCATTCTTTTTATTATACTTATTCCTATCATTATCATTACAATTAATCATCATTATTGTAATCAATATCTACCACTTCAATTTTACATTCGTATGAGGAGCAACGTCTAAAAACAGCCCACTGACTGAAATTCTAAATGAATGATAACGGAATTATTCATATAGCATTACTCTATTCTATTTACTTTTATCATTACCTAGTTTGTGTCATTGATTTAGTTTTCCCTTCATTCCTCCATTTGTGTGTTTATCTATTTTTTTTATTTCCTATCAGGCCATGAGTGTTCAATATTCATGGATCCTCATATTTGGACATTTGACCGTGAAATGCACACGTTGACCACGATTTGCAACTACTCCCTTGTGCAAATGGGTCTTAGTTACAATCCGGACTTCGCTGTTTACACACAGTTCGAGTAAGTTATGTGTCAGTTTCCTCATGGTGTTAATGCCATCCACAGTGCTGTTTATTTTAGATGAGAATGATACAGATGATGCATGCAAATATTGCAGGGTTTCCTTCATTTAACTTCTCTTTCCAGGTCTTGCTTCGCACCCGGTTCTTGCCTCTCATCCATTACCTTCATGGACAATGGCAACACAGCAATATCAAGTGAAGTTTATGGCTGGACGGGTGATAATACGGTAAGTCTTTGCTACAACATACACACACATATACATATATACATATATGTATATATACATATATATACATATATATAAACATATATCTTCTTATAGGTGCCTTGTCCCACAAGGACGTTGGCGATCATGATTTCCATGATTTTCTTGGCAATTTAGAGCGGTGGTTTGCCGTTGCCTTCCGCCCGGTGTTTTTATCCAGTCACCATCTCTATTTACCCGGTTCTGGGACCGGCATTGACTTGGGCTGGCTTGCCCACCCAGTGGCTAGGTAGGCAATCGAGGTGAAGTTCCTTGCCCATATATACTTGCATATAAACATATGTATACACATATTTACATATATATATATATATATATATATATATATATATATATATATATATGTAAATATATATATATATATATATATATATATATATATATATATATATATATATATGAAAAATATGAAATGAAAGAGATGGGTAAACTGCATACTGTCTGTAACGAAATGGATAGATACAACATTCAAATACTAGGAATCAGTGAGACCAATTGGAAAAGTAATGGAAGTTTCAAAACTAAAGAAAACAAGACAGTTCTTTTTTCTGGAAAAAAGAAGGAAATTATAGTCACGGAGTTGCTATGATTTTCATAAAAAAACTGCAAATGCACTAATTGGGTACAGCCCAATAAATGATCGCGTTATAAAAGTCAGAATACAAGCAAAACCTCATAACATTAGTATTATACAATGCTACGCACCAACCAACATTGCAAGTGATGAAGAAATGGAAAATTTTTATAACACTCTCCAAGAAACTTAGACACAATCCCTAACAGAGATGTAAAAATAATTACGGGAGACCTCTATGCCAAAGTAGCCAAAAATTATCTAAAAAGTGACATCTGTGGAAAATTCGGCCTTGGAGATATAAATGAAAGAGGTGAAGATTTTATTGAATTCTGTAGTACAAATAATCTAGTTATAGCCAACACATTGTTCCAACACCACCCAAGACACTTGCACACGTGGTTTTCACCAAACAAAAGAACACGCAACCAAATTGACTACATTGTATTGAACAAGAAATGGAAAAGTTGTATATAAAATGCCAAGACAAGACCTGGTGCCGACTACAACAGTGACCACCAACTACTAACTATCGACTTTCAAATAAGACTGAAAAAGATGGAGCGTCCAACACCACCTGTAAAGCTCGACTACAAAAGAGAGATATCTACATGCGTACATACATATATATACATACGTACATGCATACATACATATATATATATATACATACATGCATACATGAATACATACATACTTACATACATGCATACATATACATATAAATATGTATATATATGTATATGTATAAATGTGTGTGTGTGTGTGTGTGTGTGTGTGTGTGTGTGTGTGTGTGTGTGTGTGTGTGTGTGTGTACGTGCCTGTGAACTTGCGTCTCAGTAAATCAATTTACAGACTTCGGTCATGTTGGGTTCAAATGACCTTTCCTGCAGATTGATGTGAACGGCGCGGAGTACTCTCTCCTGGACTACCCGACTCCGGTTACTTCAGACAGCACCCAGTTCCCTGTCCTGGCGTGGAGCAAAACTTCGAAAATTCGCCTCTTCGGGTCCAGCAAAATTGCAGTGAGTTAATAGTCTAATATTTTCGAATCTGCTGGTTTCATAACGCACGTTTTTTCCGCGTGATATGGAAGCGTTCAGAACAAAAGCGTGAATGAAAATGAATAATTTCAAAGCACAAAAGATGTATTTGACGCTTTATTCATTCTTATTCATACCCTTTTCTACATCTGCCCAAGTGAACTCTATTCTTAGAAGCAATGTAGAAGTATAGTATGAACAATAAGCAGATTCAAATAAGCATTTTTTTTTTTATCATGACGCCCATTAATATGATATACTGATACTTTTCCAATGAACGTTACTCCAGCTTGAGATACGAAGGACCGTCGTGCATGTCTATGTACATGAGAGCGTGACAGGTATTTATGGTCTCTGCGGCACGGAAGATAGTTCTTCGGATTACACAGACCGGTCGGGAGCAGTAGATTCTGATCTGACTTCGTTCGCCAATTCTTGGAAGGTAAGCTATGGGGGAAGAAAGGAGATATTGAAACCTTACGGGCCCGTCCGGGGATTTCAACACGATTATGCAAACATCTTTCTCTCTCTCACTCTCCATCTATCTATCTATCTATCTATCTATTTATTACCACACACACACACACACACACACAAAAACACACACACACATATGTATATATATATTGCTATATATATACATATATATACATATATATATATATGTATATAATATAAAATTAATATATATTTTATATATATATATATATATATATATATATGTAATATCTATATATATATATATATATATATATATATATATATATATATATATATATATATGCATGTGTATATATGTGAGTGTGAGTGTGTGTGTGTGTGTGTGTGTGTGTGTGTGTGTGTGTGTGTGTGTGTGTGTGTGTGTGTGTGTGTGTGTGTGTGTGTGTGTGTGTGTTATATATTTATATATATATATATATATATATATATATATATATAATATATGTATGTATGTATGTATGTATGTATGTATGTATGTATATTACATATACGTACGTATATGTATGCGCGTATTGATACATATGTATTGGGGGTTTTATAATATATATATATATATATATTATATATATATATAAAAAATATATATATATATATATTATATATATTATATACATATATAATTATATATGTATATTATATATATATAAATATATATATAGTATATAACATACATATGTATATCACGCTAATATATATATTATATATATATATATATTATATATATATAT
>NC_051391.1:37516112-37518612 GCF_015228065.2 Penaeus monodon
ATTTCTGGCTCCCCTAATTCTCCCGTCGGCGCGCCCCGACCTGGCCAAAACGGCGATAATCCCGGACCCGAATTAGGACCCAAATTCAGTTGAGGCCTGTTGAACCATGGCTTAACGGAGGCCAATTTCCGCTGGGGCAACATACTACGGTTCAGTTTCTGAAAGGGGAATATATATCTTCCGTTGTGTAGTTTCCTTATTACTGGGAAGCGCATCTTTATTTTCACCGGGGGACATGAACTGAATTTATTATGTGGTCTTTTAATTATTCCAAAATATCTCACTTATCAGACAAGACTCCCAATTCTATGGTAAAAGAATGAGGAATCTTGAGAAGAAACATGATCTTTTATTTCATGAACTTCAAGTAGCCTTAGTCTGAACGAAGCAGAATCAAAGGAAATTCTAGGTACCAAGGATCAAAAACTGTAATCAGAAGAAAATCAGAAGATAGCATTTTCAGTAAACAGCAGTAATACATACATTCATACAATCATAGAAAGGCACTTATATGAATATATATGATATGACTATATAAGATACGAACCTCTACGCACACATCTTTATATTCATCATCATTACCATCCCGGATTATGCAAGAAACAGGTCCCATGCCAATCTCACGGTGTAGCCATCTGTTAGACACATGGTCCTGCCAACTGTACCCCACGATCCAGCAAAGAGACTTGTTACAAAATGCATCAAGACGAGACTCCAAGGCACTAGATATTTTCCTGGTTTCGCTTCCATAGAGCAAAACTGGCAGTATCAAGGCCTTGAAGACAGGTAGCTTGGTCTTTCTGCATAGATACCGACATCTCAAAATACTCATGTTGATCGAGTTCATGGCTTCTGCTGCTAGCACAATCCACCTACTGACTTATTGATCTGACAGCCCAGAGATATGAACTAAGCTACCAAGGTATGCAAAGCTCGCTGTGACTTCTGATCGACTGAACGGGTCCCCTTAACAGGCAACGGATGTTTCTGATAATGTACGGATCAACGGATGTTTCAACGGCGACCATGAATGCTGACAAGAATGTGGTCGATCTCCTTGGCAACAGAACCCATATCGCCATACCATGTCCAGCGATGTGAGTTGGAGTGCTGATACCAGGAGCCAGAAATCCTCATTCTCTGGGACCTAGCAAAGTCCCAGAGAAGGAGGCTATTTTTGCTGCTGGGATCACTTCCAGAGCCATGGAGGCCGACAGACATCTTGTAGCCAGCTCAATCACAGCCGCATAATACGGTGAAGTCGCCCAGAACAATGTGAATGTCTTGCCATGGCACTTATCTGCCTTATCTGAGTTTGGTGTGGAATGCTTCTTTCACATCGAGTTTGCACACACCAGTAGGAGTGTACACAGCAATAAGAGAAACAAAGCCATAAAAGCATGTTTCAGTCTCAATGCTATAATATGCTCAACAACCGATGTTACCTCAGCTACCGAGGGTTGGAGTCGGCTTGAGCGGGCTATGGTTACTCCCTGGAGGTGGTGATCATCGCCACGGCCCGACCAGTAGTAGGTGTACCCCCCCATACTGACCGTGCCGCTGCCAGGTCTTCTCACCTCCGGGAGAGCAGCCACCTCAACTCCCAACCGCTTCAGTTCCCGCTCGTCCTGCCGCAAGGACCGAATGCTCCAAGCGCCTACTCGGATATTTAGATATGCACGCATATATTCTTGGCCGAGATCAAGAAGGGCCAATGTCCTGAAAGTCAATGTCGAGAAAAACGCATTTGAAAGTTTGCTCCGTTAATTGAAAGTCAGTCAATATTAATTCATGAAATGTAGATTTTTTGTGACCAATCAAACTGTGCTGTACGGATATCATCCTCTTAAAGTCATTTTTGTACATAACAAATAGTTTTCATAACAATATATATATATATATATATATATATATATATATATATAATATATATATATATATATATATATATATATATATATATATATACTTTTTTACTGTAGTGACTTCAACACAAACATTTCAAAATGTAATTTTTGCTGATTAACTGATAAATTATAAGAAATTTATTTCTGTTGCCAATAAAAGCATTCCTCCTATTTCGATTTCTACAGTTTTAATTAATAATGTTCCTTTAATAATAATTCTATGATACTTTTACTTTTTTGTTTGTTTGTTTGTTTGCCTTTGTGTAACTGTACAATCTGAAAATGGCACACTGACTTTCAGGAAAATATAGAATAGTAAAAGCGGCCAACCTGAAGTTTTCCGTTGCCATGTCTTCAAATTGCAGCTATTTTTGGCAATCAGTCACGCATTGATATATATGATTTTCAGTGAATCGGATTTCAAAGTAATGCTTTTGTGGCACCCCTAATGCACTGATGACATTAGCCTTTATAAAAGCAAAAATTTCCAGTTCGGTGGCAAGGTTATCTCAAAATTTCCATTTTTGGACATTGGCCCTTCTAGCTCTCTGCCCTAGATATATAAATTGGGCAGGGACAAGCCATTCCAACCT
>NC_051391.1:37528612-37531112 GCF_015228065.2 Penaeus monodon
ATAAAAAAAAAATATATATATATATATATATATATATATATATATATATATATATATATATATATATATATATATATATATATATATATACACATGATTTTGAATATAGAAGGAAATAAAATGTTTTCCGTTTTCTGTCGCCAGCTTTCAGAATTCCAGGCGCTATTTCAAGCGTTTAGGGGCCAAATGTCTGTTCACTCAACCATGCCGTCTTCCTTCTCAGTAAGGACTGTCCAAGGAGTCCCCGTTCGCTCGTCAGCGTCTCCTGCAGGCAGGTTATCTGCAGCGTCGCCTTCTGCGCCATCTATTGTTCGTTTCCGTCACAGCCGGGGGGGGGAATGTTACGAAGTCTTATGCGGCTGACAGAGGGGCGAGAGCGACAAGTAGAAAGATGAGACGTCAGCTAACTACAGTCAGCACAGCGATGAAGTCGCATTTCTACCTACCACCACCGATACTTCCTCGTTACTATTAAAAGTAAGTGTACCTATTAGTGCCAGATTAACTATTGCCCTCCCTATACCCACCCACACCTTGCATTCAAGTTGCCTTCTTTCAAATTCAAAGTACGCGCCACTCAACGAACACACGCTACTCTAATACTACTCTATACTGCATAACCTCTCGTTGTCAACCGTTGTTTTTTTTCCAACACAACAAACGAAGTCACATACTTAAATCAAACCTAAGTGACACACACCCTAACCTCACACCTTCTCCTGTCTAACTATCCCGTAATTGATATAATGTTTTCTTAGTATTTTTCTGTCTATTATAATTTTTGTCCTCACATCGCATAGTCTAATATATATTATTTATCCAAGAACAAATGATTATCTCCGAGTTTAATTAATTCTTGTTATGTTCGTTTGTTCTCATCATATTATTCATGTTTATTTTTTCGAATTAATGAAATTATCATTTTTTTTCTCTTTTATTTTATGCCTTTTAGTAATCACGCCATTACTACTTGCGTATTGTTATACTCTGTGTATACATATATATCGTTGTTCTTTACATCACTATTTCTTCATACTTGAAGGGCTAATCGGTTGCTCATTCACATATAGATTTAGATAACCTGACTAACTTTGTATCTACCTACCTTTAGTTTAAGGTATTGGTGAATATGTAACCTGTAATTAACTGATGGTAGTCCCTTCTGCAGCAAATAATTGTAACGCACTACAAACAACATACTTTATATAGGCTTATATAGTTATTATCTCCACAAGTTTATTTTAAGCCCGGCTCGTGGCCGTAAACAAAGGAATCCTGCGCCCGCCGCAGCAAGAATTACGCACTTACGCTCATACGATTGAAGCGCCCGAGACGCGCGCTGTCAGAATTAAGTTCAGGTCCAGCTGCCTGAGTCCGAAGCATAACTACTTGCCTCTTTAGCCCAAACATATGGAATTCTTGTACAAATAATTTTTCTCTCTTCAATATGATGGTACTCTACTGAACTAGCTAATCCTTACAAATCCAAAGTAATTAACACCTCACTTGGCACGTTACCCTTCTTGTGACAAATTGTTCTTATTATGCTCTGTCCCGGTACACTTGTATTTCAGCTTCTGAAGACATGTAACCCTCCTCACTACTGAATGTTGCACTTCAGTGCGAAACCTCCGCCACACCCGCTAGCCTGGCACGCGACGACCCTATCGACCATCGGATCACTGGAAACCACCTGTAGATACCGAACAGACCCTCCACTGCAGTGTTTCAAGCGTAGCAGACGGCTCGAGGACGACCCTTGCATGTGGCCGAGCGACGTCAACAATACGTAGCAAGACCGGATGGTACACTTCACATCTCCGTCCAGGAAGCTGCCCTTCCTCCTTGAATCGAACGCAGATGCCACTCGGCTTTCTCTTTTCGTATGGGAATAAACATCCGCCCTCGGATTGAACCGCCGCATAAAACGACACGTACTTAAGACAGATGGCAGAGACAGACATGGTCCAGCTCCACCACCTCGTCCTCGACCTGGGGACACGGGGGTCTCTGGTGGAGGGGGGACTCATATCTGTCTTCAACAAGAAACCAGCAAGCCAAGAACCCTTTCATTGACCCACCCAAGACCATCTCTCGTCTCGCTCACATCTGGTGACAGCGGTGCTCCCAACCTCATGTCACACTCATATTCTGATGGTTTGCGGTGGCCTCTCGCCTACACTTCATGGTCTTCTTTGACTTGTGACAGGGGACAGAGTCTTGCATGATAAAATTGCTCTCGTGGATCTCATAATGTGGAAGCAATTTCTCTTCTAGCACATGATGTAGCTGTCCTAATTCATGGTAGTGTTGCGTGGAAGGACAAACAGTTCCCCACAGCCCTTTGCACTACTGAAGGAGACCCAGACCATGACTGAATCAGGCTGTTTAACCGTCTTTATGGTATAGCGGGGATCGCACCAATCAGCACCTGGTGGCCGCCTCACCTTACCCTGCTTGCTTCTGATGCATCTGGATGTAGATTCATCACCAACACTCC
>NC_051391.1:37551485-37581894 GCF_015228065.2 Penaeus monodon
GAAGGCATCATATGTTGTAAAAACCCGGGTTCATAGCACTGGTATTTCCCACCCAATGGGGATCAAATGGCCAAAAACACCCCTTTAAAGGGAACAGGAAACGCAGAGACACAGTCCCACATACATCGCCAAAAACCCCTCAGTTTTGGAAGCAATCATACCACCCGCAGTTCCCATCAGGAAAGCTTAGTTTGAAACCTTTTTAAAATAAAAACCCCTTTTAAAGGGGAATAAGGTGGTAAAAACCCCCCCCCTACTTGGTTAAAAGTTTTTTTGGAAAGCTTAAAGTCCATCCCAATGGGGGCCAAAAAAGTTCCCCCTTTATGTTCAAAAAAATTTTGTTTTTGTAAAAATTTTTTTTTTCAAAAAAAAAAAATTTAATTTTGGTGGGAAAATTTTTTAAAAATTTTTAAAACCCTCGGTTTGGAGGGGTGGGTCGGGTTGGTTTGGTCCGTTCCCCAAAAAAAAGGCGGGGGAAAGGGGGCTATTGTCCCAAAAATTTTTTTTTTTTTTTCTTTTCCCCTTTTTTCCCCCCTTTTTTTTTAAAAAAAAAAATTTTTAAAAATTTTTTTAAAAAAAAAAAAAAGTTCGGGGTTTTAAAAAAGGTTTTTGCCCGGAAAAATGGGGAAAACCGGGGGGCCCCTTTTGGGCTTTTTGGGGGGCAGAAAATAAATGGGGGTTTGGCTGTGGGGGGTTTGGGGGCAAATTTTCTTTTAAACAAAATTGGGCCCTTTAAATTTTAAAAATATCTTTTTTTGTAAAAATAAATTTAATTTTTTTAAAAAGGTTTTTTGCCCCCTTTTTTTTTCCCCTTTTTTTTTCCCCCTTTTTTTTCTTTTAAAATTTAAAAAAATTTAAAAAATTTTTTTTTTTTTTTTCTCCCAACCCCACCCCCCCCCAAAAAAAAAAAACCCCCCAAATTTTTTTTTTTAAAAAATTTTTTTTTTTTTTTTTTTTTCTTTGTTTTTTATATTTTTTTTTTTTAAAATCAAAACAAACCCCCCCCGCGGGTGGGTTGCCCCCCTATTTTGTTTCTTTAATTTTTTTTTACTTAAATTAAAAATCATTTCATTTTTTTTTTTAAAAAAAAAAAAATTTTTTTTTCCCCAAAAAAAAAATTTTAAAAAAACCCCAAAAAAAAAAACCCCCCCAATAAAAACCCCGTCATTGTGTCTTTTTTTTCTTTCTCAAAATTTTTTTTTTCCCCTTTTTCCATAAATTTTTTTTTTTTAATATGGGGGGTTTTTTTCCTCTCTTATTCCCAAAAAATAAAACCTACAAAATTCTCGGGATCAATTTTCCCTAAAAATTTCAGCGAAAAGGTTTTGTTGGGTTTTTTTAATCCGGAATTCGCGATTGAGTGACTAATTTTATAGCCCTGAAGTTTAAGAAAAAAAAAAAAAAAAAAGAAAAGAGGAGGGAAAAGAAAAAAAAAGGTGACAGGGGGATCTGCAAAACAAGAAAGAGAGAGAAAAGGAAGGGAGAGAGAGGAGGAGGGGAGGAGAGAGAGAGAGAGAGAAAGGGGAGAATGAGAAGAGGGGAGAAAAGGAAGAGAGAAAAGGATAGGTGAAGATGAAGATAGATAGATGAGGATAGATGGGAGAGAGAGGAGAAAAAAGCTGGGGAAAAAAGAGAGGGGGGGAAAAAAGGAGAGAAAGAGAGGGGAGGAAAGAGAGAAAAAAAAGAGAGGAGAAAAAAAAATGAGAGAAAAAAAGGAAAGGAAAAAAGGAAGGAAAAAAAGGGAAAGAAGGTAAATAGATAAGAAAATAATAAAATAAAAGAAAAAATTTTTAACAAAGGTAGATAATAATATATGGGTAGGAAAAAATAAATTAAAAGTAAAAGGGGGAAAAACATAAAAAAAAAAAAAGTAGAAGGGGAAAAAAATTCCCAACGGATTTTTTTTTTTTTTCCTAGCATTAAAAATTTCTGTTTTTTTTTTTTTTTAAATTTGGAAATTCGCGTTTCGAGAGATGTTTTATGCCTTTAAAAAAAAAAAAAGGGAAAAAAAGGGGAACCAAAAAAGGAGGGGAGAGGGGGTGGAGAGAGAAGGGGGAAAAAAGGGGGGAAAAAAAAGGGGGGGGGAAGAGAAAGGGGAAAGGAAAGGGGAAGGGAAAAAGGGAAAAGGGGGAGAGAGAGAAGAGGGGGGAGGGGGGGGAAAAAAAAAAAGGGGAGAGAAAAAGAAAAAAAAGAGAGAAAAAAGAGAGAGAGAGAAGAGAGAGAAAAAAGGGGGGGAGAGAGGCGAAGAGGAGAAAAGGGGGGAGGGGAGAGAAGGGGAGAGGAGAGAGAGAGAGAGGAAGAGAGAGGGGAGGAGGAGAAGGAAAAAAAGGAGGAGGAGAGAAACAAGGAAAAAAAAAGAAAATGAGGGAGGAAAGGGGAAGGGAAAAGGGGGAGAGGGGGGAAAGAGGTGAAAGGGGGGGAGGGACGGGGGGGAAAAGAGAAAGGGGGAAATCAAGGGGGGGAAAAAAAGAGGAGAGAGAGAAGAGAAAAAGAGAGGAGAGGAGAGAAAAAGGGGAAAAAAGGGGGGAGAAAAGGAAAAAAGGGGGGAGAGAGGAGAGGAAGAGGAGAGGAAAAAGAGGGGGGAGAGGGAAAAAAGGAAAAGGGGGGGGGAAAAAAGAGAGGGGAGAGAAAAGGGGAAAAAAAGGGAGGGGGGAAAAGGGGGAGAAAAGGGAAAAAAGAGAAAAAAAGGAGAGGAGGGAAGAGAGGAAGGGGGGAGAGAGAGGAAAAAAGGGGGGGGAGAGGGGAGGAGGGGAGGAAGGGGAGGAGAGGGGAGAGGGAGAGGTTAAAAAAAAGGGAGAGAAAAAACCAAGGGGGGGGGAGAAAAAAAAAATAAAACGAAGAGAAAAAGGCAGATAGGGCGCAAATGGCCCAAAGGGGGAAAAAGGGAAAAAATTAGCGAATGGGAGAAAAGAAACGAGAAGCCCGGAAAAAACCTTGACCATAAGGTTTTTAAGAGCCCCAAAAAAAAAAGGGGAGGAGAGGAAAGGAGGAGGAGAGAGAGAGAAAAGAGAGAGGGAAGGAAAGGGAGAAGGAAGGGGAGGGGGAGAGAGGGAAGGGGAGAGAGAGGGGAAAAAGGGGGGGGAAAGGGAGAGGAAGGGGGGCAAAAAGGGGGGGGGGGGGGAGGGGGGGGGGGGGAGGGGAGGAGGGGGAGGGGAAGAAGGGGGGGGGGGGGGGGAGGGAAAGGGGGGAGGGGGAAAAAAAAAAAAGAAGGGGGAGGAGGGGAGGAGGGAAAGGGGGGAGGAAAGGGAAAAAAAAGGGGGGGGGAGAAAAAAAAGGAAGGGTAAAAGGGGAAAAAAGGGGGGGGGGGGGCCGGGGGGAAAAAAATGGGGGGGGAAAAAGGAAAGGGGGAAAGAGGGGGTTTAGGAAAAAAAAAGGGGGTTTTTTTAAAAAAGTTAAAGGGGGGGGCTAAAAAAAAAAAAAAAGGGGGGGGAAAAGGGGGGAAAAATTTTTTTTTTGGGGGGGGAAAAAAAAAAAAAAGGGGGGGGGGAAAAAAAAAAAAAAAAAAAAAAAATAAAAAAATAAATTAAAAAAAAAAAAGGGGGGGAAAGAAATTTGGAAAAGAAAAAGGGAAAGAAAAAAACAACCAAAAAAAAAAAAAAAAACAACAAAAAAAACCCCCCCCAAAAAAAAAAATTTTTAAAAAAAAAAAAATTACAAAATAAAAAAAAAAAAAAAAAATTTAAAAAATTTTTAAAAAAAAAATAATTTTTAAAAAAATTAAAAAAAAATAAAATTAAATTAAAAAAAAAATATAAAAAATATTAAAAAAATTAATCAAAAAAATTGGGTGGGGTTTTTGGTTCCAATTTAAAAAAAAAAAATTTAATTTTAAAAAAAAAAATTTTTAAAAAAACAAAAAAAGGGTTTGGGGGTTTTGGGTTGGGGGGGGTTGGGGGTTTTTTTTTGGGGGGGGGGGGGGGGTGGGGGGGGGGGGAAAATAAAATAAAAAAAAAAAAAAAAAAAAAAAATTTTTTTATGGGGTTTTTTAAAAAAAAAAAAACCCCAAAAAAACCAAAAACCCCCAAAACCAAACCCAAAAAAAAAAAAAAAAAAAAAAAAAAAAAAAATTAAAAAAAAATATTAAAGGGGGGGTTTTGGGGGGGTGGGGTTGGGTTTGGGGGGGGGGGGTTGGGGAAAAAATTTAAAAAATTATTAA
Source organism: Penaeus monodon (assembly GCF_015228065.2). Taxonomy (NCBI): domain Eukaryota; kingdom Metazoa; phylum Arthropoda; class Malacostraca; order Decapoda; family Penaeidae; genus Penaeus; species Penaeus monodon. The sequence continues at coordinate 37,555,642 of NC_051391.1, forward strand.
AAAAAAAATAATACGTGGGGGGGGGGGGGTGGGGGGGGGGTTTTTTTTTGGGGGGGGGGGGGGGGGGGGGGGGGGTTTTTTGGTGGGGGGGGGGGGGGGGTTTAAAAAAAATAATAAAATTAGAAAAAAATTTAAAAAAAAATTGAAAGGGGGAAAGAAAAATAAATAGAAAAAAAAAAAAAACCAAAAAAAAAACCCCAAACAACACCCCCCACCCCTTTAAATTTTAAAATTTTTTTAAAAAAAATTAAAAATTAATTTTAATTTTAAAAAAAATAAAATAATTTTTTTAATTTATTAAATAAAATATAATTTTTTATTTAATTTTAAAAAAATAACAAAAATTTAAAAATTTATTAATTTATTAAAAAAAAATAATTAAAATATATATAAATATATATTTATATATAAATTTTTTTTTTTTGGTTTTGTGGTGTTTGTTTGTGGTTTGTTGTGGGGTTTTGTTTTTTTTTTTTTAAAACCAAACAACCCCAAAAAAATTTTTATAATATAAATATATAATATTTAAAAAAATAAATTATTAAATTTTTTTTTTTTTGGGTTTTTTTTTTTGTTTTTTTTTTTTTTTTTTTTTTGGGGGTTTTTTTTTTTTTTTTTTTTTTTTTTTTTTGGGGGGGGGTGTGGGAAAAAAATAATATTTTGGAAAATAAATATATATAATAATTTTTTATATTATATTTAAAATTATTTAAATTTTTCAAATGTCCCCCCCCAAAAAAAAAACCCCCCCCCTTTGTTTTTTGATTTTTTTTTTTTTTTTTAATATTAAAAATTATTTAAAAAAATATAATAATTTTAATTTTTATATATAATTATTTTGTGTTGTGTTTTTTTTTTGTTTTTTTTTTTTTAAAAAAAAAAAAAAAACCCCCCTTATTTTTTTAATTTTTTTTTTTTTTTTGGGGGGTGTGTGGGGGGGTGTTTTGTATTTTTTTTTGTTTTTTTTTTAAAAAAATAAAATATAATTATTTTATAAATATAAAAATTTTTAAAAAATTTTTTTTTTTGTGGGGGGTGGGTGGTGTGTTTGGTGGGGGGCCCCCCCCCCCAAAATTTTTTTTTTTTTTTTTTTTTTAAATTTTTTTTTTTTGGGTTTGTTAAATAATAAAAATTGTATAGTATTAATAGTAAAAAAAAAAAAAAAAAATTAAATATATTTTTTAAAAAAAAAAAAAAAAAAAAAAAATTTTAAAAACACACAAAAAAAAAAAAAAAATGATAATTAATTTTTTTTATTATAAATATTCTATTATATAAAAATATTATGATTCAAATTAAAAATTTAAATTTTTTTTTATTTTTTGTAAAATAATGTAAAAATTTAAAATACCCAATTATTTTAAAATTAAAAAAAAAAAAGAAAATAATCCCAAAAAAAAAATGGGAAAAAAAAAAAAAAATAAGTCCCCCCAAAAAGGGGGGTTTGGGGTGGGGTAGGGGTTTGGGGGTTTTTTGGGGGGGGGGGGGTGTGTTTGGGTTTTTTGTTTTTGTTCATATCTTAATTTTTTTAGGTTTATTTTTGTTTTATTTTAAAAAATTGTTTTTTAAAAAATAATATCTTTCTTCTTTTCGTTTTTTTCCGTTTGTTTTTTTTTGTTCCTTGTTTTTATGGGCGAGGCGTGTTTTTGGTGTTGGGGGATGGTTTTTTTTTTTGGTTTTAAAAAAAAAATTCGGGGGAAAGGGGGAAAAAAAAATAAAAAAAAGGAAAGGGGAAAAAAAAAGAAAAAAAAAAAGGGGAAAAAGGGGGGGGGGGAAAAAAAAAAAAATAAAAAAAAAAAGAAAAAAAAAGAGAAAAAAAGGGATAAAGGAAAAAAAATAAAAAGGGGGGGAAAAAAAGGGGCCCGAGGAAAGGAAGGCAAGAAGAAAATTTAATAAAAAAAAAAACAAAAAAAACCCCAAAAAGGGATAAAAAAATTTTTTGGTGGGAACCCGGGGGTTTCCAAATTTTTTTGGCAGTTTTAGCAATTCTTGGAGTTAACGGGGGGGTAGGAAAAAAGGGGGGAAAGGGAAGAAAAAATAAAAAGGGGGAGATGAGAGAGGGGGGGAGGGGAAGAAGAGAAAAGAGAGAGAGAGAGAAGAGAGAGAAGGGGGAAGAGGGGAGGGGGGAGGGAGAGAGAAAAGAGGAGAGAGAGAAGAGGAGAGAGGAGAGGAGAGGAAAGGGGGGAGGGAGAGAGAGAGAGAGAGAGAGGGAAAAAAAAAGTTTTTTAAAGGAAAGAAAAAAAAAAAGGAAAACAAAAAAAAGTAACACCAAAAATGGCCTGCGTGCTTTCAGTTTTTTTTAATTGGTTCAGAAACGCATATGGAAGTCACGTTTTTGAGGGAAAAGAAATAAACCGTCAAATTCAAATTAGATTTAAAGGAAATCGGGCAATTTTCAAGCAGTAGTTGTAATTTGATCACAGAAAACCCTCAAGAGAATAAATAAATAAAAAGAAACTATAATGTAATTATAAATATTTATGCTGTATATATATAATTAATATAATATATATATAATATATATATATAATATAATATTAAAATTAATATAATATAAATGTTTATTATAATATTATATATATATATTAATAAATATATATATATATAAAGGGAAATTTTATTTTTACCATGGGTGGAATATATTTAAAAATTTTAACATGAGAGATCTTTTAAAATAAATTGTATTTCCCCCTTTGAATTTCCAAGGGGAAATTAAGTAAATTTTAAAAAAAAACGCTTGCACAATATTAGGAATTAGCAACCCTTTTTGCCTTTCAAGGAAGGGAAACCCAAAAACCACCTTGCTAGAGACACCTCGCTTTAGTGCCAACTAAGACGAAGTACAAGATCTCCCCACAGACTAAAGCAGTGCCCCCCCATACAGTTTTCCACAGAAAGGAGAGAAATGAACAGCTCCCTTTTCCTCGACATTTTAATCCATTGGCCCCGTGCTCTCCGTTTTTTTTTTTTTTTTTTTTTATGTATTGAGGGGTGTACTGCATTTAGTCTATGGAGGAGATCTTGTAGGATCGTCCTAGGTGGCACTAAAGCGAGGATTCGTCTACATAGCAAAACTTGGCGGGGCTTGGTCACTGGCTCCTTCCTCCGAGCACTTCAAAATTCTGCAGATCGGAGTCTGGGGGAGGAATGGCAACACTTCAGTAACACCTTAAGTGAATAGGTCAGACCACATCAGAACCTCTTAGCCAGGTTTTACGGCATACCTTTCGGTGGCTGTGATATGATTACTTAGGTGAGCCAGGGGAGGAAGCCTCCACCTCCACCACCTCCGGGCGACACGACAAGAGGAGCGCCTTCGTTTTCACGTCCACCACCGACGGCCCCCTCCCCCAAGTGCTCCCAGGCCTACATCTTAAAAAAGGCCAGCCCCAAACAAAAGACAGTGGAAGCGGCGTTCATCCATTCAGCCAACAATTTAAAGCTGGTAGATTGGTATTTTTAGGAAAAAATTTAAATAAAAAAAAAACATTAACGAAATATCAAAACCCCAAGCGCAAAAAAAATCCGACAGGTCAAACAGTACATTTACTTACAAAACATGGTACTTTTCAAGTTAAAATATATGTTGAGGGAATTTATAGATGCTAAGGGAAAGAGTTGTAATGTGAGAGCATAATATACTAACCATAAAAAAAAAAAACAAAAAAAAACTCTTGGAGGAAAACAGAGCGTTGGAGAAAAAAAAAAAAAAACTTTGGGGGGGAAAACATCTTCAGATTTCCACTGTCAATAAAAGAAAAGGTATTAAATTTTCGACCTAGATTTTCTAGAAGAAAAAATCTAAATCTGATTTGGAGAGTCAAGAATGCAAAAATTTATCTAGAAAAAAAAGGAGGGTTTTTCTTTCAGGAAGGGAAACTAATTGGGGATTTTGTTGGGTTTGAAATTTTGGGATCCTTATTATATAAAGAAAAAACCCTTTTGTGTTCCCCCTTACCCCAACAAATTAGGGACTTTTTCCCTACAAGATAGCTGTCACACGAGAACATATAGAAGAGATAGAGGTTGGGGTTTTTATCTTTAAATTTTATTTATATATATATATAATATTATTAATATATATATATAAATATATAATATATATATATTATTTATATATATATATATATATATATATTTATGCCGGCAATGGGACACCGTTTTTCCAAGCTCTGTAGATTTTCCCATACGCCTGCAATTTGGGTTTTTATTTTTAACGCAAGGGTGTATTTCTAAAAAAAAAAAAATAAAACTATCCGATTTTTTTTTAAAAGTGATCAAAAAGTTTTTTCGGGAGGTTAATTTCAATTTGGGGGAAAAAAAAATTGGGTTTTCAGGAAATTTTTGGAACGTCAAAGTAAAAAGATGATGATGAAGATAATAAAGCGCGCGCGCACACCCGAAACCCCCCCCCCCAAAAAAACCACACACACAAACAACCCCCACACAAACCACAAACCCAGCACAAAAACCACACAGTGGGGCCTTTTCCCAATTTAAAACCTTTGGCTCAGGGGAAAGGGATTGCCTTTAAAAAAAAAGCGGAAAAAAGGAGAAAAAGGAAGGGGAGGGGGAAAAAAAGAAGGAAGAAGAAGAAGAAGAAAAAAAAGGGAAGGGGAAGGGGGGAAAGAAGAAGAAGAAAAAAAAAGAAGAAGACAAAAAAATGGGTTAAAATTTGAAGGACCCCTGCGCTTGTGACTCCGTAATCAATACAGCAAGAATTTTTTGTTCATGAAACTGAGGCAATTTTTATGGGACGAGTTAAAAGAGTTTTTAAAAAATTATCCGTTTTGCCATTAGGTTTAAGTATAGCATCGGGGTGTTAAGTTTTTTCGACAAAAAAAAAAATCATCAAAATTATACTTTTTTTTTTTTCAACAGCATAAATGAGGGAAAATGATGATGATGATGATGAGATGAGAGGATGATGATGACGATGAGGGATGATGTGAATGTGATGATGATGGACGATGATGGATCATGATGAGATGCGATGGATGATGATGTGGATGTGATGATGATGAATGATGATGACGAGATGTGTGATGAGATGATGATGATGATGACGATGATGATAAATGATGATGATGATGACGATGATGATGATGATGTGAGTATGATGATGCGATGATGATGATGATGATGTGACGTTTGATGATGATGATGATGGACGATGATGGTGATGATGATGATAAGATGATGATAATGATTACAATGATGATGATGAACGATGAGGGTGATGATGTTGATGATGATGATCTGAGATGATGATGATAATGATATGATAATGATAATGATGGATGACGATGATGATTGGAGATGATGATGATGATGATGATGATGATGATGATGACGATGATGATGGATGATGTGATGAGGGATGAATGATAATGATAATGATAATGATAATGATAAGGATAATGATAATGATAATGATTATGATATGATAATGTAATGAAAATTTGATAATTATAATGATGATGATGATGATGTGTAATGATGATAATGATAATGATAATGATAATGATGTGAGATAAATGATGATGGTGATAAATGATAATGATGATTATGTTTTCATTGTGTTCTGGTTTGTTTGGGAAATTTTTTGGTTTTCATTAAGGGCCAAAAAGATGAAAACGATTCACAAAGGAAGGATTTTTCACCGGAATGAAAAAACTCATTTATTTATCTTTCCTTCTCTTTGTTTTCTCCTCCCCTCCATTTTATTGCTCTCTTTCTCTCTTTCTAAATCGGACAAATAAATGAAAGTTGAAACAAAATTATGAAAAAAAGAGATAATACAAAAACGAATAAATAAAAAAATATTTCAAAAATCGAGGGGGAACGGTCACGTGACGCCATTACCGGTAAATAATAAAAATGAAAGTTAAACCAAAGGAAAAAAAACAAATAAATTAATTTAAAAAATAGAATAAAGCTATTACCGTCAAAACAACAACAACAACAAAAAAAGAAAAACAAAATTTAAAATTAACGAACAAGCAAACAAAAAATAACGAAAAACCAAATAGACAAAAAAAAAAGCGGACCATAGACAAAAAAAAAAAAAAAGGACCAAACAAAATAAAACCAAACAGAAAATAATAAAATAAAAGAAAAGGGAAATTAAAAAAAATTCAAAATGCGGAACCGGTCTCCTCCCCGCCACCTTTTTGGCGCCAAAGTCAGTCTCGTCCGCCAGGCGCCGAGGGAGGACGGACGCTGCGACGCTCGCGCTCGAAAGAAAGAAAGAAAGAGAGAAAGAAGACGAAAGAAAGGGAAAAGGGGAGAAGAAGAAGAAGGATAAAAAAAAAAAAGAAGGGAGCAAAGGAAGAAAAGGTCCCGGTTGGCGAGAAGTAGAAAGTTTCGTTTCGCTGCAAGTGAGGAAATTTTTTATTATTTTTTTTTTATGCTTTGCGAGGATGAACTTAATTTTTTTTTTCTTTTTTTTTTATTTTATTTATTTTATTAATTATTTTGATTATTATTATATATTTTTATTATTTTTTTTTTTGCTGGAAGATTCTCGAACAACGATTTTTTTTTTCTTTTTTTTCTTTCTTTTTTTTTTATTTTTTTTTTATTCTTTTCATCCAGCCTCTCTCTTCTTGTCTTTTTTCTTTTTTTTCGTTTGCTTCTTAATTATCGACTTCTTGTATCATCGTTATACACTTAACAACTTATGCCCTTTTTTGTTGAATTGACTTAAGTTAAATTGTAATATATCGAATTTAATTTTAAATAAGGAAAATAATAATAGATATATATTTTTTAAAGAGATTAAAAAGGTCGAGTAAATCTTAAAATGAACAATAAATTTAATAAAGATAAACAAGTAAATAAATAAAATAATATTAATTCAAAAAGAAAATAAATTAATAAATAAAAATAAAAACAAAATAATTGAATAATCTAATAAATAAAAATAAAGATAAAAAAAAAAAAAAAAAAAAAAAAAAAAAAAAAAAAATAGAGTAGAGGAAACTGGATTCAGGAAATTTAAAAAAAAATTTTAATAAGAAAAAGAAAAGAATAAGTTTCACTAAAATAAAAAATTTATTAAAGAAATACCTTTTTTTTTTTATTTTGGATTGAGGGGAAATAAAAGAATGGGGGGGCCGGGGGGTAGGGGGAGTAAGGGGAAAAAGGGAGGAGGAGTTAGAGAGGATAAAGGGGAAACAGGGCCGGGAGCAACCCCCCGGCAGAAAATAGCGCGACAAACAGCCCGCAGAAGCACCCACAGGGACGAGGCCCTTCCCCAGCATGCGAGCACCCGCAAGGAAACAGCAACACAGACACACCAGAGGAACCCCCAATACCGACAGCGGATTCAAAAGCAGAGCATGGACCCCAGCCGGGGGACCCCAGACAGACCCCACCCGGGGGAGCACGCAGCAGACATAGCACAATGAGACATCACACAGAGCAGCATACATAGGCGGAGGCAGATTTGCACAGGCAACCAACCCTCAGGGAAACATGCAGAGAAGCTCAAAACAGCACATTTTCATCCCTTCAGCAGATCAAGCATCACATTACATCACCCTCCATACATTTTAACAACAACACAGCACAGAAAACACCAAAAATCAAACACAGCAACATTAACAAGCCAGGAACAAAAACCACCCCAACACACAAGGGGGGGATAGGAGCACAAAACAACACAAAAACACAAAAATCCCAAAAAACCCCTCAAGCCAAAAGCACCAAAAACCACAAAAGGAAAAGTTTTACAAATATCTTTTTTAACTACCCCATTCAACAGGAAGACTACATAACACAGAACACATCAGGGGAACACAAAAACCCAAAGGGACCCAATAGGAACACGCAAGAAACCCCAAATTAAAATCATGTAATCATCATCATCAAAATTTACATCACAAAATAACATCATATATCCATCACATGAATACATCATTTAATACATAAATTAAGTCATCACACAAGTTTTACACAATTGTCATTATCATCATAAAAATTCATCATCTTATCACAATTATACACACTCTTATCTCACATTTTATATCATCCCAAAATTTTACCTACATATATCATATTATATCATATTTTCATCATCCAATTTTCCACATTTTTTATTATCCCTATTTTTTAAACATCTCATTTATTATCTATATCCCCAAATACATTATCATCATCATCTTTCATTTAATCATTCATTTTTAAATATTATAATAATCATTTTAAATTTATCTTCCCATTAATCCCATATTAAAAAACATCTTTAAATAAATCATTTTTTATCATCACAATCATCATCTTTATCATCTTTATCATCTCATTTTATCATCATTATCACATCATCTCATTATAAATCATCTTTTTTTTTTTAAAGGGGGGAAAAGCTTTTCCCTGAAAAAAAAGAATAAATTTTATATATAAAATAGAAAATTTAAAAAAACGTCTCCAGCTGAACCCGGGGAGGGGAAAAAAAACCGTTCGGGGGAAAATTGAAATTTTTTTTTCTTTCTTTTCTTTTTTTTTTTAATTTTTGGTTTACTTATTTTTTTTTTTTTTTTCTTTTTTTTTTTTCGGGTGTTTTTTTATTTTTTTTTTTATTTATTAGTTTTTTTTTTTAAAACCTTTTTTTATTATTATTTGGTTTTGTTAGTGTTGTTACTTATTTAAAATTAATTATCTTTTATTATTATTATTATTATTATTTTTTATTATCTTTAAATTTTTTTAAAATTTATTTTTTTTTTTATTATTTCCCTTTATTTTGTTTTATTTTTTATTTATTTTTTGGGGGAAAGGCAAAATGCTTTTTTGGGGGGAAAAAAAACTTTAAGAATCCCGCAAAGAAATTTCCCCACCTCAAAAAAAAAAAAACGGGAAAGGGTGGATCGTTTTTTTTTTTTAGCCCGGCATTTTTGAAAAAGGGAAAAAAATAAAAATTTTAATTAAAGGAAAAATTTAAAAATTTGCCCCGAAAAAGAAAGAGTAAAAAAAATTTAAAAAGGAAACGAAAAGACAATTCTTTTACCAAAAAACCCTTTCAAAATTGGAGAAAACGGTCACGCGACGCTGTTTCGGGACTTTTAAAATTTTATAATTTAGTTAAACTTTTTAAAAGCAAATTCATTTTTTTTCAAAATTATGATCAGATTTTAAAGTGACAAACAAATCTTTTTTTCCTAAAAAAAAACAACCCCCCTTTTAATGCAAAAAAAAATTTGGGTTCAAGGAAATTTAAAATTTAGGGGGCCGGGGAATTCCATATTATATATTTTTATATATTATATATATATATTATATATATATATTTTAATAATAATAATATATATATATTTATATATATAAAATTTAAATATTATAAAATATATTATAAAAAAATAAAAATTTTATATAAATATATAATATATAAAAATTATATAATATAATATATATATATATAATATACTTTACCCCATACGCACATGAATATCCCTTTAAAATGTTTATTTTTGAAAATTAGGTAAAGTTTAGTCTTTTTAAGTTAGGAGGGGGATAAGATAAATACACAACCCATAATATATTTTTTGATAGATTTCGGGGGCGTTGGACTGATTTTTTAAAATCATAAAATTTTTTTTAGTGGGCATCCCAAAAAAATCCCTGTCAAGGGCACTCAAAAACCCTCGAAGTCAAATTTGGGGAAAAACATTTTCCCACCAAGTTTAAAAAAAAAGGGTAGTCTAAACGATCTTTTTTTCGGTAGGTTTGGGTTTGGTTTGGGCCCCCGAGGCTTTTTTTTCCAAAGGGGAAAGCCGTTTAAAGCACCGCTGTGTCCCCCCAGCAGGCCTGACGAGCGGGACGCGCTTCTCCGGGGGGCGGCGCGCGCTGCCGCTTCCCCCGGGCGACGGCAGGCCGAGCCGGGGGGCCGCCCACGGCGGTTTTTTCCCCCCGGGCGCCGTCCACGCCTGGGAGGATTTTGGAATACGCGTCGACGTCGACGGGGGGGCCCCGGGGGGGGCCCAGCGGCGTCCTGTCCCGCGCCCCCCACGCCGGGGGAGCAGGGGACCTCGGAGCAGCGACCCGAGGGGGCCCCCCGGGGACCCCCGGGTTTGCCCGGGGGCCCACGAAAAAGGACCTCGGGGGCGCCCCCCGGGCGACCCGCCCCCCCTCTTTTGCCCACGGGCGACGCGGGCCCGGGGGTACTGTTTTCCCGGACGAGGCCGGGCCCCACGCGGGGTCGCCCCCATGGGCCCCTTTCCGGTGGGGGCGCCGCGAAAAACCTGTTTTCCCCCGCGAAGGTAATCCGGAAGGTGGGGTCTCGCCGCTTCCTTTAGTTGCCCTTTTATTGGCTCCCTTAGGCGCTATTTTGTTTTTCCTTGCCTTCCCAAATCATTTTTTTCTATCTCCACATTTTTTTTCCCCCTCCTTTTTTCTCTCCAACTTCCCGTCCCGTCTCTTCCGAAACTCCCCTCTCTCTTCTCTCCTTCTCCTCTCTCTTTTCCCCCTCTCTCTCTCTCTCTCTCTTTCTCTCTCTTTTTCCTTTTTCTTCCCATTTTTTTGCCCGGGGCTCTGGTCTAACCCCCAAAATTTGGATAATCCCCCCCTTAACCCATTTCCTTTTCAAAAACCCCCGGGGGGGCCGCCCTGTCCCGCCCGTGGGGGGCCCCGATCCGCCACGGGGAAGGGGCCCCCAGTATGCAAAAGGGGGGTGGAAACCCCATGGGAAAATAGGGGGACCCAGCGGGGCCCCCCCCCCAGGGAAGGGAAAATTCTAGCGCTTTAATTTTCCTTTGGCAATGGTAAGAAGTTTTCTTTTCAAAAATATGGTGAAATTAAAATTAAAAAAACAGGGAAATTTTCCGGGTGAAATTTTTGTAATTTAAATAAAAAATAAAAAAATAAAAGAAGACGAAAAACAGATTATTATTGTATAAATTTTTTTTAAAACCCGTTAATGTTTTTTTTATTTTATCCCCATCTTTCCTTTTGGTACACGTTCATTTAACTAAAAAGGGAAAAACCATTAAGGGGGGTTTTAAGCCCTTTTTTTAAAGTAAAAAAAAATTTCATGCAAAAAAATGCTATCATCGATCGGGTCGATTGAAACTGCATGTTTGAATGTACAGAAAATTTAAAGGGCTCTGCTTTATTTCCCCAGGGGAACGTGCACCCCGGGCCCTTTGGGCCCATCCGCGGCTGGAAACTCAGAGACATGGACAAGGGGAAGGCATGCACCCCCCAACCCCCGGGAAAGGGGGAGCCAGGTTTGGGGGGCATCGCGTCCCGGTTCAAGGGGTGCGGGTTTCCCCCACCCGGTCTACAAACGGGGGTTTTGCATCTAAAAAAATGCCCCCGGGGAAACGTTTGGCCCAAAAACCTGGGGGAAGGAACCAAAGGGGGTTGGGTTTTTTGCTTGATATACAGATTTTTAGCAATTAAATATTATATATATATTTTAAAAATATATAATATAATTTTTATTTTATATTTAAATTTTTTTATTTTTTATTTATTTTATATAAAAATTATATTTTTTTAAATATATATTATATTTTTAAAATTTATATTTTATATATATATTTTTAATATTTTAAAATATATAAATAATTTTTATAAAATTACTTTTACATAAAATTTTTTAAAATTTTAATATCCCTTAACCCCTTTAAATTTTAATATATTTTATAAAATATTTATATATATATATTATTATAAAATATATTTTATATATATATTAATATATATATATTTTATATTTCTTTTTTTCTTCTTCTACGGGGCCTTTTTTTTCCCATTTAAACTGGGGCGCCGGTGCGGATCTTCCCCCTCCCACTTCCCCCTATCCGGGGCCCCCCCCCCTCCGTAAACTCCCGCCGTCCCCCCAGTCCCCCTTTATGCAAATCCTCCCATTTTCCTTTCCTGGGGTTTCCCCCCCTTCTTCCCCCAACCCCCCCATTTCCCCCTTCCACCCTCTTGCCCACGTACTCGCCTCTCCCCTTGTCACGGGGGTTCCCAAAACCCACTGATTTCTCCCCTCCCCCCCCAGTTCTCCCCAAAAGCTCTCCTACCCCCAATGGTCCCCCCCCTGATCTTTGGGTTTTGGGGGAAATTTTATCCAGCCTCGTTTTCCCCCAAGCCCCGACCTTGGGCCATCCTATTCGCCCCCCTTTCATTTTGGCCCCCGGGCCCCTTTTCGTCCCCCCCCCCACTTTTTTCCCCTTTCCCCGTATAACTTTTCCCGGGCGGCCCCGGGGGGTTTTTGTGGAGTTCCCCTTTCAATTTTTGGTGGTACCTTCCTTTTTCCCCGGGAGACTCCAGTTAATTTTCCCCATGCTTTCCCAAAACCCCCTGGTTTTCCTTTTCCCCCTTACTTCCTTTTTCCGGGACCCTCCTTTCACACTGCCCCTTTGGACCCCAAGGAAATTAAATTTTTGGGGACTGGGTTTTAGCTTGCTCCCGGCATCCCCACTTCTCTCCCCCGGGGCTCTTGTTCGCCCATGCAGGGGTTTACTCGGTTTCTGTTGCCCCCTTCTTTGCCTCGCTTTCCCCTTTCCCTTTTTCCCCCACTTTTTTCCAAACCTTTTTTCCCCAACCTCCCCATTGTTTTTCCCCAAATTGAGTGTTACTTTGGGTTGGGCTTACACCCCGGGGAACCCCCATGGTGCGGCCCCTCTGAAATGCTACCGTCAGGCAGTTTAGGCCCAAAGGGCAAAAGAGGAAAGGGTAAGGGTTGGGGCCCTTGGTGAATCCCACTTTGATTTGGGAAAACCCTGTCCGTGGTTCCCACTAGGGGGAATTCACCTTCTTGGTCGTGCCTTTGTACAGTCTTGGGGTTTTCCTGACATACTTTTTGTACACCTCTTTCAGCCTTTAAAGCAGTTCCCCACCCCCGATCTAGGACTCCATCGTACGCCTTTTTCCCGGTCAATGAAGGGGGGACCCGTTTCAGCTCCCCTTTTTCCCTTCTGTATTTTTTCCACCAAATTGTTCCCGGAAATATTGCGTTCTGTCGTGGACCTTCCGGCCCTAAAAACCAATTTTGCCCCCGGGAAAACGTCACATCGCCCCAGTCTTTTCCTCGAGGGTTTCCCTTTTCCCCAAATTTTAGGGGGGTGGTGACATCAGGGTTTTGCCCCGGGAGTTTTCCACAAATTTCCTTTGGGGGGTCCCCCGTTCTTTAATATCCCCCGGGTTTTGCGTGTGGGCTCTCCCCCTTTTATTGGCATTCTCTCAAATTTTCCCCTAAATCCGGTTTAAAAATTTCCCGGGGTATTTTCCCCGCCCGCTCGGCCCGTTTCTCTTTCCCTTTCTTCCACTGGGAGTTGTCCGGTCCCGGGCGGGCCGGGCCCTTCCCTCTTCCCCAGGGGCCTTCACAAACCCCCTTTTCTTATTCCTCTCCTCAGGGGCTCTCTTTGGCCCACGGGGGCTGGGCGATTCTTTTTTTCTCCCCATTTTTTCAGGTTCAAAAACGGGCCCCCCATCTTTTCCCGGGTTTTCGCTTTCTTCCGTCCGGCCGCCCCCGGGCTGGGTTTTTTTTCTTTGCTCTGAAGACAAACTTGGGGGTTTCCCGGGTTTTTCTGTTTTTCCCAACCGGAAAACGCTTTCCCCTTTGGGGGGTTCCTCGTTTTTTTCCGGGCCCCCCCCCCCCTTTTTACTGTCGTTTTAGATTTTGTTCGCTTCGATTGGCTTTTGCAACAAACCTTTTTCCCCAGCCCTTTGGGGCGCCCCCTTGGACCTTTCGATTGTTTTCAAATTTTCAGATCCTTTTGTTTCTTCCCCCCTCCTTTTTTCTTTTCAAATTGGGGTAGGGGACTTCCTCCCCCAACCCCCCATTTTCTCTTCCTTCTTCCCGGGGGGGTTTTCCCGAGGTTTACGCCCCAAGGGGGCCTCCTTTTCCGGGCCAGTCAAACACTCTGTGGAAATTTTCCCCCCAGTTTTTCTTCCCTTTTCCCAACCCCCCCTGGGGCCCTTCCCCCACAAACCTTTTTTCCCCCTGCCCTGCCTCATTAGTTTCCCCCATCTTTTTCCTGGTTCTTTTCCGGTTCTTCCTTTTCTCTGTCTTAAGGTCGCGGGACAGATGACCACTTTGTGTTTCTTCGCAAAACCGGGTTTCCCCGGCCCGCACCTTTCAGTTCTGTACTCTTTTTTTTAGCTCACCCTTTTCCCGCAAAGAAAAAAGTCCCCCGGGGGGGGGTTTACCCCCACCATTGTGTAGGTGATCTTCCCCCGAAACCTTTTTTTGAAAAAAGGTGTTGTGACCGCCAGGGGGTTTGCCCGGGCCCCAAAGGGGGCTGGATGGCTGCCCTTCTTCGTCCTTTGTTCCAAAAACCCAAATTTTTTTCCGGGTTTTTTGGTTTTCCCATTTTCCTTCGCTCCCCCCCACCCCCCCAAAGTCCATTCGATTGCCCCCCAATTTCCCGACTCTCCCCAGGTTTTTGGGATTTTTTTACCATGGGGGCCTGCTCACTGTTTTTTTTTTTCCCCGAAGTCTTCTTTTCCACATCGTCCCCAGCCCACTTGTGGTGGTATTTCACATACGATGTTCACGGTTTTTTTTCTCCACTTACCTTATCCACATCACACGGTCAGATTTCCCCGTAACCGGCCCGCAAAACCCCCCCCTTTATCTCAGGGTTTAGCACCCATCCCGACGGGCCGGTTTCCCTTTAAAGGGCGTGTCCTACGTAAATTTCATCGGGACCATTACCCCCTTTTTCTGGGCCCTTTTGCTCCCCTTTTCCCCGGTCCCCCGTTTCGCCCCTTTGGGGGGGATACTCCCTCCCTTTTTTCATGTCAACGTCTCCTTTTTTCTACCAAATCATCGTTCCCAAAATTAGTGTGCCGATTCGGTTTTGTTCCTGGTGGTTCTCCGTGCCTCTTCTTCTTTTTCCTCTGAGCTTGCTTTTTTTAGCCCTATCCGTCTGTACGGTAGCCCTTTTCCCCCTTTGTCGCCGGATCCGGGGGGTCATCCCACCGGGGTCGCCGGCGGGGGTACGCCCCTAGCTCTGTCTGCATTCCGATTCTCCGCATCATGTATTGGCTTGGCAGGGGGTTTACGGCCGGATGCCCTTCTCCGCCAACCTCTTTTAGTCGCCAGTCTTAAGACACGCAGAGGGTACGTTGGAACCTATTCTACCCCGGGGGTCCACACGCAAAATATAATCAGATATTATATAATATTATATCTATATATATATAATATATCTAAATTATATATATATATATATATCTATATAGATTATATATGGTATATACACACACAAACACATACACACACACACAAACATGTGTAGTATACATATTATAGATAGACATATACATATACAATAGATACTATATATATATATAGATATATAGATAATATATATATATCTATATATATATATATAATCTACCACATGTACATACTACCATGATTTTATGTGGGTATATATATTCATAGAGATATATAATAATATATATAAATATATATATATATATATACATGTATATATATCGACACACACACACCACACACACACACACACACACACACACACACCACACACACACACACACACACACAACCACCCACGCACGCACACACACACGCACACACTATAGTTACCATCACAACACAGTCACACCACACACAGTCCACACACACAGTCACACCACACACAGTCACACCACCACACACACACACACACACACACAACCACCACACACACACACACACCACAAGAATTATATATAATATATATTATATATATATATATATATGTATAGAGATATATATATAGATATATATATATATTTATATATATATATACGCATACCCAACCACCTATATCACCTATATATATATATAACAGTGCGGATCTATTGGTAATGGTTGAAAATTCAAAATAGCTAAGTCAACCAAATGAGTGATTTCAGAAGAATGAAGATTTTACATAAATTTCCAACACATTAACCCGTTTCTATCAAAAGGACATTAAAAATATTAATTTGCATTTTATTAAACGTGCGACAGTTGCAGGGAAACTGCTTACAATCTTCCAAAGTTTTTACTTTTTTCCTTTGTTTATTTATTCAGTTTGTGAAACGCAACAAATGATAGAAGGAAACACTGAACTGTTGCGGTTGTGCTTAAAATGAAATCGAGAAATACGGTTTTCCTGATTAGCTTTTCGAAATCCTTTGATGGTTCGTGTGTGGCAAAATTATCGGTGTAACTAGCAGTCTGTTCCCTTCGCCAGATTTGCCTACGCCACCTTACGCAAGAACTACGAAAGCCCTTGACCTACCTCCGAGGTGTACGGGCAGCCAGTGGGTGTCATGTCGGGCCTCTCCGTGACAGGCTCTCAAAGTCTGCAGGTAGGTCATGTAGCCTTTCATTTTTTTGTCACCGTGGCCTATTGGAGATTGTGTTCATAATCGAACTATATGTTTGCTTTTACGTTTTGGACATGTGTGAATTACGTTGATATAAATCGATTATGAAGTTGTAGACATAAATGAGAAAAAGTCAAGGATTGATTTATGACCGCAAGTCATTCCCATGTCTGCTGATCGCCCGTCTCTATGTTATGAAGGGCTTATATGATTCACGGTCATTCGACCTTACAGTACTTCCGCTACTGCAAGAATTACATCAACAAAGTGATGGCTCTGAACAAGAAGCGCAAACCCTTTCATATCTTCACCAAAGGGACATTTATGGAAGGCGTCATGGGCAGGGTCTCCAGACGAACTGGTGTTATCATCAATTTAAGTAAGTTTTGTGTGTGTGTGTGTGTGTGCCTTTGGGATACTTTAGACATCCATATTATTGAATAATATTTTTCTCGCAACCATTAAGTTTTAAGGTGTTTTGAACTCCTTTTCCTCTTATATATCAGCGTTTAAACATACCTCCCATGATTCTCCTCAGCCAAGCTCCGCACCATGTACAACGCCTGTCGGTACCAGAAGGCATGGGCTCCGCAGGATCCGTCCCCGTGGTGCGTCGTCTTCACCCCAAGCGATCTTCAGGTGACCGACCAGACTCTTTTATCAGCTCATCAATATCAACATTGGATTTTTATTATTGTTCTTATTTATATATTTATATTTTTTATCAGAATAAAGGCCTCTCTCTCTCTCTCTCTCTCCTCTCTCTCTCTCTCTCTCTCTATATATATATATATATATATATATATATATATATATATATATTATATATATATATATCGTATATATACATATATATATATATATATATATATATATATATATACATATACATATGTGTGTGTGTGTGCATGAGTGTGTATTTATATATATATCATCATCATCATCAGCCTGAATCAATCCACTGCAGGACGTAGTCCTCTCCCAATCCTTTCCAACTTTTTTTTTTTTTTTTTTTTTTTTTTTTTTTTTTTTTTTTTTAGTCATGGCCCCTAAATTTCGTTATTTCGTCACGTCATCTTGTCATTGGTTTGGCCTTTGGTCTCTTTATGTTATTTTTAGCTCAGTCTGTTACTTTGTCCATCTTTCGTCCTGTATGCAACATATATGACCTGCCCATTGCCATTTTTTTCTTTTTGATGATCCTTTCACTTCTGTCTTTTCCCTGATCCACGTCGCCCTCATCTGATCTCTTAGGCTAATTCTCAGCTTCAACTTCTCCATCCCTCTCTGGGCACTTAATAGTTTGCTCTTCAGTAATTTGGTTGTCATCCATGTTTCTGATCCATAGGTAGGACGCATTGGTTAAAGACTTCTTTTTAAACATAAAGGCAAGGAGCCTCTGGTATGCTCCAGTGTCTGCCGAAGGTGCTCCAGCCTAGACTGATGTGTCGCTTAATTTCCTCTTCGCTAGATGTTTTTGTCTGTACGAGGTGCCCTAGGTATATATACTTGTCCACTACCTCTAGTGATTCGCCTTGTACATGTATCTGTTCGAACTGAACTCTACTGTTGAACAATGTCTTAGTCTTTTTCTTGATCATCCGAAGTGCGACTTTCAGACTTTCTCTATTCAGATCGTTTATTAGTTGCTGCATTTTATTTGCTGATTCACTAAAGAGAACAATATCATCTGCAAATCTTAGATTGTTTAGGTATTCGTCTCCTATTTTAATACCCTTTGCCGATCCATTCTAGCTTTTTAAATATTTCCTCAAGGCATGCTGTAAACAGTTTTGATGGGATGGTATCGCCCTGTCTAGCACCTTTTTTAATTGGTATTTTATCGGTTTCCGTGTGGAGCTTGATGATTGCTGTCCCATCTTCGTATATATCTTCCAATATTTTACAATATACCCCTACTATATATATATATGTATATATATATATATATATATATATATATATATATATATATATATATATATATATATATATAAACTGGCTAAATGAACATCTTCATGCAAGCTCTCTATTTCTTCATCACTGCAGTCGCAGGTTAGAGCATAGACTCGAACAATCTTTAGGTTGTACCTATTGTTTAGTTTTATGGTTACTGAAGCCACTCTTTTGCTTATACTATAGAATTCCACGATCTTTCCTAAACGTTTGTGAACCAATTCTCCTAATTCCTGCTTGCTACCCTGGGGTTTATCTCTCCAAAAGAGTACGTGTTCATCATTTAGTATATGCTGTTCTTCGCCTAGTCTTCTAACTACACAACATCACATTTAATGAAAGAGATTCATCAGTGTGGGGCGGCCCGTTTTTAACCGGAGATTTTTAGCACCCTCTGCTCCGGAGCAATCCTGATCACCGCCGTAACCAGGGTCTTCTTCACAACCGGGTGATGAGGCCGTTGCTATGTTTGTGCAGTCATGGTTTTTGATTGAGAGGTAGACAGCCGAGTTACCCCCCACCTACTGGCTTAAGTGTATCGTGGTAGGAGGAGGAGCCGGGATGCCTTTGATAAGCCCCTCCAGCAGGGTTGGCCCTGTCTAATGTGGACTTCTGAGCAGCAACGATGGACCTGCTCATTACACCAGGGTATACTCCCGTGAGCATGGGCTTGAGTATGAGAAGTGCATAAATGTATGATTATATTTTATACACTGATTTTATTTATGCGTATGTACACCTAGTGCAGCCATAGTTGTTCACCCGCAATCGGCCTAAGTACTACACATATGTTCATTTTCGTGCACATGCACATGCAAGCATAAACCTTTACATATGCTCCTATGCATATGATACATACATATGTGTATGCGCACCCACATATATATGCGAACACACATGCGCACCTATCTTTTACACGTACTTATGACTATCCATACGCACACACATATACATATATATATGTATATGTGTGTGAATGGGTAAGGATGGTGTTTGGGGTTAGAGGAAGTTAGAAAGGTAATTTTGTATCTGGCAGTTTTTCGGAGAGGTGTCGCATTCCTTAGTAGTTGCTAAGCCTACCGGCCTGCGCCTCGGCCGACCGCGACCACTATATATGTGTGTGTGTACAATATAAGTATATATTGTGTGTATGTATATATGTATATACAGTGTATATGTGTATATACACACATGTATGTGTATATATATGTATATGTGTATGTATGTTTACATATACGTATATGTATATATGAGTATATATACATATATACCTATATTTATGTATTCACATATACATATACATTACATATATACACATTTATACATATATATGTTTATGTATATATGTGTGTGCGTGTGTATCTGCCGATGTACAAAATAATCAAATAAAGTAATTGTTTGCTTTTAGGTGCTGGAATATTGGGAAGACCTGCGAGTGTACCACGACCACGGCTACGCTCACCCAGTTACCTACAAGCAGGCCTGTGTTTTGGGCACAGACATGCTCACACATTTCCGGTAACGTCCACAGAATAACGTGTCTTTATCAGCGATTCTTTCCCTTCCACCTTTTCATCTCTCCTGTTTGCATGAATAATAAAGTGTGTGACGGCTAGAACAGGTAGTTCCAGGCTTAGAAGTTAAGTTCTGAGCTTAGTAGTTTTAAATAGAAGCAGTGATTCCAGAATGTCGGCAAAAAAATTATGCTTGTGAAAGAGTTGTGCCCAAGAAGTTACATTTAGTTATAATGCACCTAGTTATTTATTCAGTTCTCTCATTACTCGTTATTTTGAAATACTCTTTATTTCTTTCTCCATTCCTATTGTTTATGTATCGGTCTCTCGTTTTTGTTTAATCTAATTCATAAGGAATACGTCATAAAAAATAAATATACATTAATAATTGTGGATCTGGTGAAAAGTAAATTTTTACTGACACCTAACGATCTGAATATTTACAGAGAACGGACTGAGCATGGGATCAGTGATACCGATTCTACACGTACTTTGTAAATGTGGAAGCATTTGTACCGGTAAGTATAGATTTTTATGTTACAGAACATGAGGATGTAAATTTAGTGGTTCCCAACTTCTCGCATAGTCAGTTCTGTGGCACTTTTCTTTACCCGTCCCCCCCCCTATTGCCCCACTTAACCTTTACAAAAAAGTGCTTCTCTACCGATTTCACAATAACTCAGGTTACCTATTCAATGGCAGACCTGTAATTACCAGATGAATGAGAGCGACTCAAAATTAAAGAAACGAAACGTATTTTACTAGGACCTTGTGGCCCCAAATTTGAGAACTACTTTTCGGTAACGGATTTTAATTATTCCTGGTTTTTTTCCCTTCGCAGTTTATGGCGTTGTTGGGTTTATTCAAGGACTCCGAGCCGCTCACTATGAAGCAGTTAACATGGTCGTGTGTGGAAGACCTCGAAGTTCGCTGGATATGGGAGTAATTTTGGGTTACTCCTCTCCTCTTTGTGGAAGCAACAGGTTGTTGAGCTTCTGGATGGGTGTGGTATGGTTAATCAGTACAGATCCCAAAAAATTTTACTTTTTATATTTTTATCTATTGCATACATTCACAGTGCGGGGGCCCGTCCGCCTCTCCGTGACGAACGCGAAACGCAAAGGCAGTATGTGTAACATATTTAACATACTCCCTCTTCCTAACAAAAGAAAATCTTTTTCAAAGAAATTTAACCCCTTTTTTACGAAATGCCATTAAATAATTTGTGATTTCAAAGATTGTAATTATTTTTTCAAGAGTACTTCCTTTCTTTCCATCACATTAGCTGATTGTACTCTAGAATCCCCTCAATGTATTTTCAATTATCTGTTTAAGAATTATAAATTCGTATCTCTTTTCTGAAACACTTTTCACTGATTATATATTATCATAAAGCGAACGACAATACAAAGATTTCCACTGGTGTTTCCAAGACTGCAGGCCACATCTACCGCCTCTGCAGCCGCTACTGTTTGGGATTCCGTCCATATAGAAGGGATATTGCTAAAAAAAAAATCCTATCAAGAGAAGACAGCTCATAAAAAAAATTCACTGGGCCTTTCCCAAAAGCAGCCCCAACCATGTTTCAGTAATATTCTCAACTATCTCCCAGGTCTTCCCTTATGTTATGATGTCATGTCTACCATTTTTCTTAAATAAATATCCCCTTTTTATTCCTTTAAGTCTGTTGCCACAGATTCGTTGAACGCCATTCTCATGTTCCTGATGGTTCCTTTTAATACTTCATGTACCTCTCACAGCCACCAGAAAACTATTCAACATAAACGAAACATTTCATCCTCATTGCCTGTATCCTTCAACAATCTCCTGGATGTTGGATTTTTTTTGTGTGTGTCCCAAAGTTAACAATATTTTTTTTCTGTTTTCGTCCAAGCTTTTTCTCATCCCTTGGTGGAAGGCAATAGTATCCTGAAGAATATTCCTTAATTTCACCTTTTTTATGCATTACTGCTATATCATTTTCAAGTCGTCTCACTCATGTTCTCTTCATTGATTTTTTTTTTTCCCGAAAAAAAAGGGGAATGAAATGCTTTACCACATCATCTGGCACCTACAATATTTACTGGGCACTGCGCTTGTATTTACAAATTTCCCAAAAAGTGCCTTTCCCTAGTATTTTTCTTTCTTTTTTGTAGGTGTCAAGCCCTTTTCCCTGCCTCATATTCAGCTGACATCTCATCCTTATTTTGTACTGCTTGTTCACGTTTGCCAAATCCTCGACGTTCACTTAAAAAAAAAAAGTCCCTCACCTCGCTTCCTTCTAAGAATAATAGGGTGACTGGGAACTGTTGTTTTTCCTCGATGTTTCGTGACAAGATTTCAATCTTGGTTTTCACCGTCAACCACAAACGTTGCTGTCACTTTTTCTTTGCGTCCTCCCTCTTCTTAATACATATTAATCTTCTTCCCATACCGTATACCACTTTCTGCTACCACTTTTTGAGATTCTGAAACAATGCATTTTGGTATATCAAATGCAAAAGGGGGAAAATATAAGACTTTTTAGTATGTTCATATATTGCATTTATCCATGTGACGAATACGAAGCGCAAAGCGCAACATATATAACTAATTAGCAAGGTGAGGGGAATATAGTATGTGTTTAAATTTAAACTTATAGGTACTCTTTTTATAATGGCAATTCAGTAATTGGTTTCCAGAAATGTTGTTTGATTGATGTAATACATATAATTAATCGGCAACTTCCCCCCCCCCTCCCTTTTTTCTTTTTTTTTTTTAGTGTTGGTGCTAATTGGTGGGTAACCGCCATTCTCAACGAAGAGAAGATCAAGTTGCCAGGCTGCGAAACTAGCTTGGGTTCCCCCTGGGAGAGGTTTGTAAGCGAGTACGATTTCCTTGAAGACTGTGACTTCCCTCGCCTGTGTAAACAGCGATCATGTACGTGGCTTTTTACACTCATGAGATACATTTTGAAATAGTTCATCTGAGTTTGAGACCACAAATTTAAAAATGGCAATATTACGTCTTTATCTTTTTTTTCAGATAAAAAGTGTCCCTCGCAGAACTGGCATTTGACCCTACTCATGAACAACTGGATGTAAGGGACCGGATAAGCTGAAGAAGCTTTTACAACAGGTTCTCTTTTTCATTTTACGTTTCTAATGAAATAATGGACTTTGGAGTTTATTTATTTTATTACTTATTTCTAGAATGTTTTTTTACGGAGATGCATTATTAAGATTCATAATTAATTTTGTGAGTTAGTATGAAGAAAGTAAACAATAAATTTTAAATTTGCAGATTCTTCCCCCGTTTCTCATTATTATCCTTGCATATTTTTCCTCTAAAGGCCTCATCTTTTTTCACTTCAGTTTCCTTCCTCTGACTCTCGAATAAAATCGTTTTCCTCATCCTGTGCCCTTCCTTTTGAAATAAGGTAAGAAAGAGGGGGGGGAAGTTATCGACGGTTTGTAGCTAATCTGTTAAGTCTAATGGTTATGTAAATCTTAAAAATTGGCTCGAAGGTCGTAAAGGCTAAACATTTGACGTGATTCGAAATTAGCCATTGGCCCCAGTGAGATCACTACACAGCAGAGTGATATATAAAGAATGTAAATCAGGTTCCTAATTGTTCTTGTCAACATTGTGTTATTTGCACTTAATCCCAAATTTCCAACCAGAATAACCACAAGAGTTCCGAGCCTGACCTGTATACGTCTACACGAAAAATTACCTGCATTGACTCCAACGTTAAATTTTTCAAGTCTAAATGAGCTTTTCACTGAAGAGCAAAACGCTGAGTGCCCCATTTTCTCCTGCCAAAAAAAAAAAAAAAAAAAAAAAAAAAAAAACATTAGTCCGTTCAATTTAGCATATCCAGAAGGCAACTTCTTGCTAGCCCCCAAAGCAATGAACGTTATGGGTTCGTGTCATCATTGACGAATACTTTGTTGATAGCATCTCATCATTATGAAAATTGCTCTATGCCTTAAATCTAGTTGTTCTTTTATACAAATATAGTGCTATATTACCCTGATGTTTAGCACATTATTTGTTTTAACCATTAACCATTTATACAAATATTCATCCATATAATCATGAAGTAGTTCTAAACAGATGAAAGATATGAAACTATAATTAGAGCTAGTATAATGAAGGAGCTGAAAAATATTCATACCACTTTTTCACACATTGCTCATATATACAATTGTGATGTCAAAAATTTCCCGTGATCATCATCCATCCCATGGTCATTTCAAGAATTACACAAATCAGTGATGGAGCTAAGGTACTTCTCTTAATGAAGAATTGCAACCTTAAGAATTATTATCACTTATCACTGTCACGCCCACAGTGTGTGTGTAATATATATATTATATATATATATATATAATATATTTTAATATATATATATATATATATATTATTTATATATATATATATAATATATATATATATATATAATATATAATTATTATAAAATATATATATATATATATATAATATATATATACATATGGGGATACATATACATATATGCATATATACACACTATTATGCACACACACATAATCATTATCATTAAACAGTCACTCATTCACACGGGTGGGCCTAGGCTTCTCCCCAGTTCTTATTTGGTAATACCGCCCTACCTAATCAACCATGGTTCACCACTCTACCACTTGTGCAATTGTGTTTCTTGCTATGAGTTGAGGCTCAAACCCACAGCCCGGAAACGCAGGCATTATTGCATACATACTATATGTATGTATATTATACACATACATATACTATCATACACACACACACACACACACACACACACACACACACACATATACATACATACATATATATAATAATATATATATATATATTTTAATATATATTTATATATGGAAGAAAAACCCACACTACAAAAACTAGATTTATTGAATGAGACACAGTTTCGAAACCCACCTGGATTCCATCTTCAGGTCTGAAGAGGAAAGGAGAGGAGGGGGTATAAAAGAGAGAGAGGAGAGCAACGCGGAACACGGGCGGGTGAGACGACGAACGGAACCCAGAGGGAGGTCACATCAGGTCGGAGGATCGGGCGGACTATGCGCCGGGTGGCCGGCATACGGTAGAAGGGGGAGGATATGGGAAGCAAGGAGGCTGTCAGCAGGAGAAAGCCGCTGTTCAGTTAAAATTAGGCAGCAGCTTTATAAAGGAAGATTCCACCAGTCTGCGGGATGGACATCGGCGGAAAAAAAACACAATCCGCGCTGCTGACCAGTCCATCTGATGGCCAGTGTCCACTGATGGCAAAAGAGGGCGTTATTGTTGTGTCCCTGGATATAGCGTACTCTCCGTCCCCTCTTTCACCCTCTCAACTGCAGGCTGATCTTTCGCCAGGTGAACACTCTCCGTCGCAACCTGTCCATTTCTAGCCCCCCTTCCTCCGCGAAGGTTTGGGGACCTATGCTGTTTTCCCTTTTGCCTCCTGTGACAAGCAGTACTTTGGCGAAACAGGCGCCAGTCTTACCAAGCGTCTGTCTCAACATAAGTACGCTATATCCAGGGGACACAACAATAACGCCCTCTTTTTTCCATCAGTGGGACACTGGGCCATCAGATGGACTGGTCAGCAGCGCGGATTGTGTTTTCTTCCGCCGATGTCCACTCCCGCAGACTGGTGGAATCTCTTTTTTATAAGCTGCTGCCCAATTTCAACTTGAACAGCGGCCCTTTTTTCCTGCTGACAGCCTCCTTGCTTTCCCATATCCTCCGCCTTCTACCCTATGCCGGCCACCCGGCGCATAGTCCGCCCCATCCTCCGACCTGATGTGACCTCCCTCGCTTCCGTTCGTCTGTCCTCACCCGCCCCGTGTTCCCGCGTTGCCTCTCCTCTCTCTCTTATACTCCCTCCATTCCCTTTTCTCTTGAGACCTAAAGATGAAATCCAGGTGGATTTCGAACTGTAGTCTCATTTTCAATAAATCTAGTTTTTGTATTGTGGGTTTTTCTTCCTTGTATCAGCACGGGAAAAGTGTTTTTCTATTCAATATTATATATATACAACATATTTTTTTTTTTTTTTTTTTTTCAACAGCCATTCATTCCACTGCAGGACATAGGCCTCTCTCAATTCACTACTGAGAGGTTATATATGGCAGTGCCACCCTTTCCTGATTGGATGCCCTTCCTAATCATCCGCGGTTTATGCCACGGCGGTGACTTCCCTACGACACCCGCGTTTGACTTCTCAAGGCGATATGTCCCTTTTTCTAGGAGGGCAATCGAGGTGAAGTTCCTTGCCCAAGGGAACAACGCGCCGGCCGGGGACTCGAACCCTCGAACTCAGATTGCCGCCGTGACAATCTTGAGTCCGATGCTCTAACCACTCGGCACCACGCCGTAACATACATTACCATTACCCTCATATACTATTGTATGTATTTTTTTTACATATAATATAAAT
>NC_051391.1:37597438-37599938 GCF_015228065.2 Penaeus monodon
AGGACTGGTGTGGACACAGGATTGCGACGGAGCGCGTTCAGCTGGCGAAAGATCAGCCTGAAGTTAGAGGGGGAAGAGGGCGACAAAGAGAGTAGATCTACTCAGTGTAGGGCAGTAAGGCCGGGCAGTTGAGTAGTTCTTTAGGAGAGGAGTCGTGGTAGAAGGTATGCCGTCCCGGATACGCGACATCGCGAACATGACGAGGGTATCCCAGTTTCGAGAAACGAACGGACGCAGAAGTCGATCTCTCCATCCAGGTACTGAAAGGATACAGCTGCGGAGGGCGCGTAGGAAACACACGACGGTGGCAAACACTCTCTTACATGGATAGGAATGGCATCAGAAGAAGGTATGTACATAGGACTTGGCATAGGCTTCTTGTATCTAGCGACGGAGAAGTGCAGTCAACAGAGCATGACCTTTGGGTGTCATGAAGAGAGCGTGTTGTTCGCTTCCCATTCCACCTTGGAATGGAAGAGAGAGAGAGCGTTCAACTTGCTTCAGGAAAAGAAAAACAGGGCAGTGGTCATGGAGGCCACGAGAGCAAAGACGTCGCGAACATACCTCAGCACCAACACCGACGGAGGACTGGAGATGGAAGGACTTCCATGAACAGGTTCGCCAAAACTGGAGAAAGGGGAGAGACACCATCCAACACCGAATGTTGAGAGCAGAAGCGAACCTTCAAAGGAACGGAATTAGACTCCACACACAGACGAAATCGATGGAGAACGAAGTCGGTGGGCCCAGAGGGAGACGAGGATCCACCTGTGGGAGCCTTGAAGAAAGACGAGGACGTCATCCAAGCGGGCTCGTTTGGTGTAACAGGGAGTCAACATTAAAGCTCATATGATCGCCGGCAAGGACACCACACACGGGAGAAATGTCTCCTTCCGCTGATGTCCACTGCCCGCCAGACTGGTGGAATCTGTCCCGTTTATAAAGCTGCTGTGATTACAACTTAAACAGCGGCTTTTACCCTGACGATGGTCTCTCGCTTATCCATATCCTGACCTGACTTGATTTCCTTTTGCTTCCGTTATCTCTTCCTCCACCTGCCCGTGCTGTTTCCGCGTTGGCTCTCCTCTCTCTTCCTATTACCCCTCTCCCCTTATTCATCTTCATATATATATATCTAAAATATATATATATATATATACCTATATAGAGAATATATATATCTATGAATGTATTTACCATATACATATATGAATACACACACAAACACACACACACACACACACTAACACACACACGCACACACAACACACACACACACACAACCACACCACACAAACACACACACACACACAACATTATACCACACACACACCACACACAACACACACGCACATCACACACAACACACACGCACACACACAAACAAACAACAAACACAAACAGCACACAGTACTAAATCTATATATAAGATATATAATAATACTATAATATAGAATGTGTGTGTGTGTGGTGTGTGTGTGTGTGTGGTGTGTGTGTGTGTGTGTGTGTGGTGGTGTGTGTGTGTTGTGTGTGTGTATATGTACATATGTTTATAGAATAATCTAGTTATGATATATATATGTAGGCGTGACAGACCCTGTAATCAGCACACCCCCCCCACCTGCTTAGATTGATGCTGCTCAGTGTGTGTTTAGCGGTGTGTGTCGTATGCGTGAACTGTATGTGTGTGTGTAAGCAAGCATGCGTATATGTACGAGTAACGTGTATATGCGTGTGTATATGTTGGTGACCGGCGTGTATGGTGGGCTGGGATGAGGTGATAAGGTGGTCGAATGCGTGCGACCCGCGGTCCGTGCGCTTGTCATGTGAGGTGGGTATGTCTAAGCTCTATGCTATGCTTGTATGCAATGTACGTTAAAACACGTGTCTACGTGGGTTGGTGCGGTGTTGCGTCGGGTGTGTGTGCGGAATGCGCTTGCGATTGTACAGTTGTGTTTAATATGGTTATGTTTTTATGTCATTTAACCCATCTTAGTATTTGATCTATTATTTTTCACTTCTCTTTAATGTATATATTCGTTTTTTATTTCGTTGTTATAATCAAAACTTATGCTATTTATAAGATTTAAAAAAAAACTGTTTCACGTCACGAGCGTTCGACCCACGGCCCTCCCGCGGCGTTTTGTACTGATTAGAAAAATACATGTGTTACTACTGCAACGCGGGGGTTTCTTCCTCATCCTCTGGGCATTTTCTATTTATACTGTAAAGGGACTGATGCCACGTGGGCGACAGCCAGCCTAAAGAAACCGGAAAAGGCCGGGAAAAGGTAAAATGAGCTAAGTGACAGTTTAGATTCATAGATAGGAGCTGGACACCCATGCAAGATTGCACTTTTACATACACCCAACATAATCATATACAGCCTCGTGGTTCTTCCACTTGACCCCGTTCCGTTTTATTATCTTCGGCTACATATTTTGCGCTCATTTTCCCTCGCTCCAATGCATAGTGTATTGTTCTATGCTAGCCTTGTTTC
>NC_051391.1:37602438-37609938 GCF_015228065.2 Penaeus monodon
ACATTTTCCACAACCACTACATTGATTTAACATGTTCATAATCGTCACATTGGCCGTGTTATCTTCGAAACCTTCATGATCTTAGTTTTTCTTGACCTAAGAAAAACAAGCCAGCCTTTTGCTTGCTTCTTAACTTTGATGAGTAGTGATGTGAGTTTCAGTGATACGCTGGAAATTAAAACGAATCATCTTAGATTTGATATTTGTATCCTCCAACATCTACAGTTCATTTCAAAACAATTCTCTAGAGCCACCTCATAAATTGCGTCAGAATATATAGTAAAAGGTTGCCGAGACCAGAATGCAACCTTGTAGTAGTTCTTGGTTGCTTCGAAACCATTCTGTTAACCATAAGTGGTTCTTACAGCTGTGTTGTTGGTTCATACATGGCTTTTATTAGTTAGATGATGTGTTTTGGAACTTTCATATCGTTTCATCCCCCCAATCCCTTGCCCGTTGTTGTTGTGGGGGGGCTTAGGAGACACGGAGACTGGGACCCAAGATGGGGAACTCCCCACCCTTAGGACTCAGCCCTCGACTCAACTATTTGGCATGGTCTTTTTTTCTTCCCACTTTTCGTTTCTTTCCCTTCACCAAACCCTTCTGCTATCCACCTCCTAAAGTGTGAGAGCCGTGCTGAAAGGATGAAGGCGGACGCGCGCCAGTCTGAACGGCCATGAGGGAGCCATGGGCACGTATTCCCTTGATTAGTTACCTAGCCTACCCCTCAAGGGGACCCTGAGGGGATGGGATGTTGGTTATTCCCAACATAATCCAGGCTTACCATGGCAGTAATGAAAAATTATCCCCACTATTAAGGGGCAATGAGGCTGCCCCTTTATCCAAATAGCCCCAAAGATGTAAACCCACCTGATTCCCCTGACCCCGCCTCTCCTTTGACCACGACCAACACTGCAAAACTACCCCATCATAAATACCTACTAGACATAGCCAAAAATAAACCCTTTAAAGAACATTGTCCACTCTCCCAGCAAGCTCCTTCAACACCTCACCCCACAACCCCCAACTCACCCCCATCCTCCCTTTTAATCCTTACACCCTTTAAATTGCCCCTCCCCATAACACACTCCCTAAACACTAAAACTCCATCTTCGTCACGCTCCGCCCTTGACACCCCATCTCTCACAATTTTGATTACCCTCTTCAGGCGCCAAATGGACCGATTTTCGTGATCCCTCCCACACTCCCTCTCTGACAACACCCTTCCTTCCAACAAGTCTCCAAAACAGTAGGTAAATCTCTTTCCGTAGCCGACCCGACCCTCTGCCCTGTCCAGTACTCCGAAAACTATAGCATTAACAAACCAACAGACCTATATGGTAACCCCATCCTTGCGAACCCCTCCAACCCTCAATACTTGCACCAAACTTTCAATCTCCCCAAATTCCCCAATCTATGACAAATTGGTCAATTGTGGAGAAGATCACTTGCCTTCCCTCACAACTATGATGCAACATCAGTGCAATGCTACTCCTTCCCCCCGAGTCATCGAAAGAAACCTACTAACATGCCAAATTACTTCCGTAGACATGACCTTCCCTTTACGTCTACTAGGATGAATCCCTCCTGTTCGTCATACCACCTTTTCCACGTCAGTCCAAAACTGTTGCCCCTAAACCCACCAACATTGCCGTTCCACACCCAGATGCCGCTATTCCCACCTGGCCTACCCGATCTAATGCCCTGCACATCCGCACATGTAAAACTTTGGGCCCCCAAATGTATTTTGTAGGGCTGTCCCCCCTACAAATTTGATCGAGGTACAACTCTCAGATTCAATTTTGGACTCACCTACGTAACCATACAAGAAGCACTCGACGTTTTCTCTCTTCCTCCTTACCCGTAATACTGCTCACTCTATCTTCTCCTAACCCACCCCCCCTAACATCCACCCCCCTCCTCTACCCTCCTCCTTCCCCAGTCAACTCTTTTTGCCCCTAAATCCCAACACCCAACTCTACTACAGATATTCAATCACCACTACAACCCACACTTCCCCTCTCCCCTCGCACTACCCTAACCAGAAAACGTTCCACACCCTCTTCCCCTACCAAAACATCACCTCCACCTCCTTGTCCTATGCTTGAGACACCATTCCTCTCTTCCCCCCCTCAAAAGAACCCTTTATCCCCCAAACTCCCCCAACTCCTCAAAACCTTAAATATTCAAACACATAAGAAACGACCTCAATTTCCCAAAATATTCACTGCCCCCACACTCAATTAACTGCAAATATCCATCCTCCTCCTATGATTCCCCCCTACACCCATCCTCCTAACCCCTCCAACCACCCCATCCCTCCGACCCCACCCGCCCACTTAAACCCTCCCACATCCCCTCTTATCCCTCCACTCCCTCCTGTACACACGTGACCCCTTTGTCACAATATCCCCTTCCCAGATCCTCCCTCTCCTAATCCCCCTCTATAGAAAACCAACTCCCACAACTCTCCCATTTTCAGACCTCTCAATCCTTTTTTCCCACACTCTAGCTGCTTCCCTCCCCAAAATCCCCAAACACGTACTACAATATATATCAGTAAAGTATAACTATCCTTCATTGGAATATTCGCGGTTTCCGCTTCCACAGACCTGACCTTCGTCATATCCTTTCCTCTTATAATCCATCTATTGTATGCCTTCAAGAGACCTTTCTTACACATCCTCCAATACCAATCCCCAATTATCATTTTGTCCCCTTCCCCATATTCCCTTTATGTCTCATCCATACTTATCATCAGAAACACCTTATTTCACACCCCCCTTTAAAACCCAAATGTCCCTTGCACGTTTATCCGTATCTTCCTTCATCTGTTGGATCCAGTGTTTTTCAGTCCTACTTCTCCCCTTCCCACCCCATTGACTTTTTTGCTTTTTGAAATCTAATTTCCCAACTTAAACCCCCTTTTCCCCTCAAAACTTGGTGATTTTTAACTGCCGCCACACTCTATGGGGTGATTCTGTCACAAACTCCCGAGGCCGACGCAATCTTTTTCATGCATTGACCTCTCTCTATGTTCCCCTTCTCTTCATTTAGATTTCCAATGGTCAGTCCTTAGACCACTTTCCCTATAGTGACCACTTTCCAGTTCTCCTTTCTCCTACTTCATACGTACCTCTCCCTAACTCCCCACGCTGGTGCTTTGATAGAGCCGACGGGCATACTTTCACTTCACTCTCTGCTATTCATCCCCCTCCATCCTCCCTCACCTCCATTTCAAAAATGATACAGTATTTCAAAAATACGTCTTAAGAGCTGCACATACACTATCCCTCGAACCTCAAGACCATATACCTCCAAATGTGTTCCATGGTGGAATTCTGATTGCCTAAAGCACTTCGCTTAAAACGTGCAGCCTGGAAACAGTTACCGCTAAAAAAGAGGTACTCCAATAAACTATCAGCCCTCATCCCCTTTTAAAAAGAGCATCTGCCTATCTTCGTCGTACAATCCGGAATATTAAAAATAGCTAGCGAAATTTATTTTCTCATCAATTAATCCTCTACATCATCTCAAATGTTTGGCGCCAAAATTCAAAAACTATCAGGCAAACATCCCCCCCATCCTGCCCCTGTCCCTCCATATTCGAAATACCCTCATTTCTGATCCTCCCCAAAGGGTCGCTAATAAACTGGGTGATTATTTCAGCCAGGTCAGTAGTGTTCTCACCTTTCTCCACACTTCTCTTCTATTAGACCACCAGAGAACGTACCCCCATTACCTTCACCCCATCCTCTGCTGAGCCCCTATAATGCCCCATTTTTTTCCCTCTAAACTCATTACTGCCCTACAATCGTGCCGTAACACTCATGAAGGCCCTGACGGTATTCACTACCGTATGCTCCGGCACTCCCATTTTCCCCTCCTTACCCTTTCCCTATTAAAAATTTACAACTAATATGGACATCAGGAATTTCCCTTCTAATTGGCGAGAAGCTCTTATCCTTCCCTTTCCTGAAACCCAATAATCGGTTACCCTTCCTCAAACTATCGCCCCATCGCACTAACTAGCTGCTTGTGCAAACTATTGAGCGAATGGTAAACTTCCGTTTAAATGTGGTATCTTGAATCTCACAATCTTCTCTCTCCTTCCCAATTCGGTTTTCGCCGTCCCCAGAAGCACAGCTGACCGCCTTGCTCATTTTGAGACATATATTACTCTGCATTTGCACGCCATGAATCCGTACTAGCTATTTTTTTTTATCTAAAAAAAGAAATATGATTACATGGGGGTACCATATTCTCCAAAAATTGTCCTCTCTAGGCATACTTTGGAAACAGGGGTGTCTTCATAAGTCCTTCCTCTCCAACGCACTTTCCAGGTCAAATCGCCTCTGCCACATCATCTTTTTTTTCCCCAAATCGAAGGTGCCCCACAAGGCAGGTGCTCAGTCCACTTTATTCCTTCTTGCTGTTAATGATATTGTCTCAGTTATAACCACCAGGGCCCGGTCATCACTATATGTTGATGATTTAACCTCTATGCCTCTGACACATCCATACCAAATCTCTACCAATTTCTTTCAATCTGCATCTTCATCGTATCTTCCTGGGCCCAACCATGGCTTCCGCTTCTCTACCTCTAATCTTTCTCCATTCTTTTCTCTCGCTCACGTTTGGTCCCCTACCCCCACTCTTCTTATATGGCACTCCACT
Source organism: Penaeus monodon (assembly GCF_015228065.2). Lineage (NCBI taxonomy): Eukaryota > Metazoa > Arthropoda > Malacostraca > Decapoda > Penaeidae > Penaeus > Penaeus monodon. The sequence goes on from NC_051391.1 coordinate 37,607,116, forward strand.
CCAATGCCGTTCCTCTGGCAAATTCCTAGGTGTCTTTTTGACTCCAAACTGTCTGGTGAGACCATATTCTACACATTAAAGAAAAAGCTCTCCGCCCTCTTCGAATCTTAAAAACTCTATCCCATATATCTTGGGGCTTAGATCACAAAATTCTCCATCTTCTTACTTTGATCTTCTCTGCACTTGATTATGTATGCCATATTTGCTCCTCTGCCTCAACCTCTCTCCTTGCCCATCTTGATACAAACCATCACTGCGGTCTTCGCTTAGCACTAGGGGCCTTTCGCTCCTCCCCAGTTGAAGCCTGTACACTGAATCAGGCATTTCCATCTCTATCTCGACGTCGTGCCCTTCTCTCTCTCCGATGCTATGTTCGATTCCACCAATTTTCCTCACTAAACTAACTATCCCACAACCCCTACTTCTTACCTTAGCTTCATCTCCACGATTACCTACTTTCCCTTTTTCCACTCGCATGGATTACCCTCCTCTCCCATTCCCCTTTCCCCCATCTCCAACCTCTCCCGTTCTCTGTCCATTCCATCCCCCCATGGCTTATACCCCCCCCCATATTTTTTTTCTCTTCTGTTTTCCCCGACCCACCAAAATCAAATTACCCTCCTACTGTCCTTCTCACACATTTCCTTGACCATTCTCCAAACATTCCTCATTTTCACGTTTACTGATGGCTCCAAATCCACCTCCGGTTTCTGGTTTTTGCAGTAATCTTCCACTCGTACTTTCAATACTCCCTTCCTCCCCGAATCCAGTGGGCCTTACTACAGAACTGTATGCACTCCTTTTGCTCTAAAACACATATCTCACTCTCCTCTTCCTCTTTTCAATTTTTACTGACTCCCGTAACTCATTAACTCTCATAAAGTCAAAACACACCACCAACCCACTTGTTTGTAAGATCCAACGGTTTTTTCTACCTGTCCACACGCCATAAAACATCAAAATTTGCTGGTGGGCCCGCCATGTTGGAATTTCCCCGGGAATGAACAAGCAGATACACTAGCACGGCCCTCCTCTATGTCCACATCATACCAACCACGCCTTCTCACGTATCCCAGCCGGATTATTACCCACACTTTAAGACCTTCTTGTATAATCGATGGCAATCTTTTTGGTCAAACTTTCCGCACTAATAAATTACATTCTGTAAAAATATCATCTCTCCTGGTTAACTCCATTTCATCGGAACAGACGTTGGGGGACCGCTCTCGCCCGTTTACGCTTGGCCACCCTTTTAACACACTCCTATCTGATGTCACAATCTGATCCACCCTTATGTTCCTTATGTAATGTTCCCCTTTCAATCCCACATCCTATTGTCCCTGCCCACGTTTTGAAACAACCTGTACCCCTACTTTCCCCACCTATCCTCCCTTCACCGACCTCCCAACCTATCAGACATCCTTACAGAATCCCACCTTCTGCTTCAACAACCTATTTTTCTTTTCCCCAACGCATACATATCCTTCATCTAATCTAACTCCTTACCACACCCGACCCTAACCCTTTCACTCACCAATCCCTTTGCCCAGCTTAGACAACTAATCACTAACTCAACCACCCTTCCCTAACATTAACTATAGTGCTACATGACCTTAGATGTCTAACACATTTCTCTTGCTTTTAACTATTAACCATTAACCATCCTTTTCTGTCCAGTTAATACGCAGTACTCGTCTATAACACCACAGTTCAAAACTATTGACCTTTTTCTTGTCTATCTTCTTCAGCACCCAACACTCAGAACCATATGATGCAATTGGGAAAACCAATGAGTTCAATAACCTCAGCTTTGTCCGTAAGGTAATGTTTCTGTCTTTCCAGATGTTATTGAGAGCAACTGTGCCGTTTTTGGCAATAGCAATTCTTCTTTTTATTTCCGGTGAATCATCATATGTGTTAGTAAAAACAGCTCCAAGATAAGTGAACTCTCACATTTTCCACAACCACTCCATTGATTGTAACATGTTCATCATCGTTCATTGCTGGTTATCTTTGAATCTTCATGGTCTTAGTTTTCTTGGCATTAGGAAATAAACCAGCCTTTTTGCTTGCTTCTCTAACTTTTTCTAGTAGTTGCTGTAGTTCAATGATACTGCTGGCAATTAAAACTATATCATCGGCATATCTTTGATTTGATATTTTGTATCCTCCAACATCTACAGTTCCTTCAAAATTCTCTAGAGCACCTCTCATAATTGCTTCAAAATATATATTAAAAAGGTGCGGACACAGAATGCAACTTTGTCGTACTCCTTGGTTTTACTTCGAACCATTCTGTTAACCCATAAGTAGTTTTTTACAGTTGCTTGTTGCTGGTCATACATGGCTTTTTATTTGGATGATGTTTTTGGAAATTTCATATCATTCATGTTTATTCCAGAGGATATCGTTATCAACAGTATCACAAGCTTTCGTAATCGATGAATGCAGGTATAGGTCTTTTCCCGCTGTCCTCTGTTTTTTTTCTATATCAATTTCAGATTTAGGATCTGGTTTCTGGTCCCTTTTTCCCGGCGAAAACCTGCTTGTTCATCTGCAAATTTTTTCTCTTAACTTTAACTTCATTCTTTCAGCAATAATTTTCACAAAATTTTGCTACTGTGACTTATTTTAAAGCAATTTTCCTGTTATTTTGCATTGGAGTGCGTCCACCTTTTTTAGGTATGGGAGTAAAGACTGATTTTACCCAGTCTTATAGCCATCTTCTTTCATTCCAAATTTTCGTACAAAATTTGTAGAAGAAGTATTTAACCTTTCGCCACATTCTTATTAATTTTTGCTGTTATGTCTTTTATTCCCGGC
>NC_051391.1:37613662-37616162 GCF_015228065.2 Penaeus monodon
TTAAATTTTTATTTTTTTTTTTTATATATATATATTTTTATATATAATAAAATTTATTATTTTTAAAAATAAATAAAAATAAATTTTTTTTTATATATTTAAATATATAAAATTATATATTATATAATTGTTATATTATATAATTATATTAATATATATATATATATATATATTATATATATTAAAAACTTTTTTTAAAAAAATATATATATATATAATTATATATATATATTTATATTTATATATAAAATTTTTTTGGGGGTTTATATATATATAAAAAATTTTTATTATTATAAATATTTATTATAAAATTTTTTTAAAAATAAATTTTTATTAATATATTATATAAATTTATATATATTATTATTATTATTTTATATATAAAATACCCAAAAAAAAAAAAAAAAAAAAAAAAAAAAAAAAAAAATTTTATTTTTATTTTTATAATTTTATAAAAAAAAAAAAAAACAAAAAAAAAAAAACAAAAAAAAAAAAAAAAAAAAAAAAATAACCAACCCAAAAAAAAAAAACCCAAAAAAAAAACAAAAAACAAAAAAAAAAAAAAAAACGAAAAACAAAAACAAAAAACAAAAAAAATATATATTATATATAAAATTTATTATAATAATATATTATATAATATATAATATATAACTATTTATATATATATATATATATATTATATATATATAACATAATTTTATATTTTTTTTTTTAAAAATATTTTTTTTTTTTTTTTTAATTTTTTTTTTTTTTTTGGGTTTTAAAAATTAAAATTTTTAAACTATTTATATAAAATTTATATATATATATATATATATATATATAATTTTTTTATAATATTTAATATTAATTTTAAACAAAAAAAAAAAAAAAAAAAAAAACAAAAAATTTTTTTATTTTTTTTTTTTTTTTTTTGGGGGTTTTTGTTTTTGTTTTTTTTTTTTTATATATAAATTATGATTTTTCACACTATATAAAATTAATTATTAAAATTATATATTATATATATATTAATTTTTATATTATTATTTTAAAACCACCCCCCAAAAAAAAAAAAAAAAAAAAAAAAAAAATATATAATTTTTATATATTATATATAAAAATATATATATATTATTTTTTTTTTTTAATTTTTTTTTTTTTTTTTTTTTTTATTTTTTTTTTTTTTTTTTGTGTGTTTTTATTTTTAAAATTTTTTTTTGGGGTTTTTTGTATATTATTATTTTCCAACTATTTATATATATATAATATAATATATATATATATTATAATATTATATATATAATTTTTATTAAATTTGGGATATATTTTTTTTTATAATATAATTTTTTTTTGTTTTTTTTTTTTTTTTTTTTTTTTTGGTTTTTTTGTTTTTTTTTATTTTTTTTTTTTTTTTTTTTTTTTTTAATATATTTTTTTTTTTTTATAATATATATATATATATATATATATATATATAAATATATATAAAATTTATTTTAATTTTTTTTATATATAAATTATAATATAATTTTTAAAATATATATATATAAAAAAAAAAATTTTTTAAAAAAAAAAAAACAACCCAAAAAAAAAAAAAAAAATTAAAAATAATTAAAAATATAAATTTTAAAAATTTTTTAAAATTAATATATAATAATATTAAAATTATATTTAATTATTATAATATTTTTATTACAAAATTTTATATATATATATATATATATAAAATATAAAATATTAAAATAATAAAAATATATATATTATATATTATATAAAAATATTAATATATAATATATAATAATATATATATAAAAAAAAAAAAAAAAAAAAAAAAAAAAAAAAAAAAAAAAAAAAACAAAGAAAATTTTATAAAATATTTATTATAATTAATAAATATTTATATAATAAAATTTTTAAAATATATTTTGTTTATATATATAATATATTTTAAAAATATATTATATATTTTAAAATTTTTTTATTATATATATATAAAAATTTTTAAAAAATATAAAAATATATATATATAATTTTTTAAAAAAAAAAAAAGAAAAATAAAAAAAAACCCCCAAAAAAAAAAAAAAATTATTTTTTAAAAATTTTAAAAATTAAATTATATATATATAAAATATATATTTAAAATTAATAATTTTTATCAAACCAAACAAAAACCCCCAAAAAAAAAAAAAAAAAAAAAAAAAAAAAAAAAAAAAAAAAAAAAAAAAAAAAAATTTTTTATATATATTTTATTTATTATTTTATATATATATATATATAATATTTTTTTGTTTTTTTTTTTTTGGGGGGGGGGGGGGAAAAAAAAAAAAAAAAGAAAACCCAAAAACAACAACAACAAAAAAAAAAAAAAAATATAATAAATTTTTTAAAAAAAAAAAAAAAAATTTTTAAAAAAAAAAAACCCCCCCACAAACCCCACACACCACACACACACCCCACACACCACAAAACACACCACAAAAAAAAAAAAACCCAAAAAAAAAAAAAAACAAAAACA
>NC_051391.1:37627109-37634207 GCF_015228065.2 Penaeus monodon
TTTATCATCCATTCATTCCACTGCAGGACATTGCTCTTCATTCATTGTAACTGTATATCCCTTGATTGATTACGGAATAGATTTTCTTATTTCATTTGCTTAAAGCAAAGAAAGCTATGTAATTCCACCATAAATCTGGTAAAAGCTATATTTGCGCTTCTCGATGCTCGTCTGTTTCTTCTTCTTTAACGAACCTACACCCAGTTACACAGTCTACAAGGCAGTTGACGAGCTACATGCCTATGAACCAAAACAGTACATTCAGTAAACTAAAAAGAGACCAGAAACAACTCATATACACCAAATTAATTTTTAATCACAGAGAATTTGTCACATTGTTACAATTACATTTACACCCGTAGTCGCCATGAGTTCGTCCCGCAAAACCGTCGCAATGTCTGGGCGAAATAAGAGAGAAACTGAGAATTCACGTGTCAACATCAATGTGGTGCAGCTGGAAGGCTTGGTGAGTAAACAAGGAAGAGTTTGTGTGAGTTTCAGGGCAAAGTCTACTCTGGGAGTTGTAAAAAATCGGTTTGCTTGTAGAGGTGGCCCGTGTCTGACTCGTGACAATCTGGAGAGCTCAAAGGCAATTTTAATGACGTAATTCAGGGGTATTTTGTCTTATTTTGTTATTGTAGTGCACGGGTAGTTGTTATATTTGGTTGGTTATGATGAGAAGAGGCCAGCCCCACATTTACTATCGCAAGGGGACGGGATTTCTCGTTCGTGTGGAAGTGGCCTCTTGCCGGCCAGGCAACGTTGCATCATTCGTATTATGTCCCAGAATTCTTATGCCATACATACCCCTTCTGTTCCTTTTCAGAGCCTCCAATTCTCCATCTGTCCAAATGCATAACAATTCCCATGAGACGGTAGTGATGAGGGGTCAGAGGCCTCAGTCTTTGGGCTTGAAAGCCATTTCCTTATTTGTTTCACACAGCCATATGTTACAAGGAAACTTTTTCCTGGGTAATTTGTTGCAGTACAGATGCACTTGCCAGAGACACAGTCCCTAACTCCATGTCACAAAATTTATCCAGCCAACTTAGTTGCCGTGACTGGGCGTGCCCTTCGAGCACTGCCTGAGGGGAGGGCTGACTCTACCCCCTAACACCCCCTGGGGAAATGTCGTCTTAAACCTGGTATTCAAGATAGAGCTGAAACTTGGTAGCACCAATTGCACCTTCCATGATCTTTTCCCTTTATTTATGCCATTACCGTTCATGTATACAGATTATGTCTTCAGCTTTTTATTATCTTCAAGAATATCATCATCATCAATTTGCCCAAGCCTAGTGCGTCTGTATCATAAAGTCCCCAAAACAGGGTATCATTTAGACCCAAAAATCCAAACCTAACCTTCCATGCCTTCTATTGATTTCCTAGAAAGGGGGACAAGCTCCCACTGTGGATAAATTGTAACATTAGTCTGTGAGCAGTGATATGCAGTATCTGTATGTGTATTGTTTATGACACTATTTCTTATTCTCTATAAGATGGCAGTGTCTATTTCCCTCAATCTCTGAGCGTCAGTCTTGGTAATATTAACAGGTGCTTTTCATGTATGGTATTTCCTTATAGGGAAAAATGGTGATTGGATGGAGATCTTGGGGCGAGGTGCCTGGGTTAGAAAGTTTTGGTTCATACGGCGATGTTTGTGGATTTCTGATAAATGGCTAGAGTAATTAGGGTTTAGCCTCAGTGGGTTGTAGTCAACTCATAAACAATGCCAGTACTGATAAAGATCAGGCAAAAACTCCTTTGTGACTCTTATTCACAGTGTATAAGGGGCATTGGAACTAAATCCAATTCATGTTGGCACTGAATGACTAAATGTCAAGTCAGGGTCATGTAGAATTGTTATTGGCGCATTTGATACTGTCTGCTACAATAACTTTTAGCAGTGTTTTCTTGTGGTGCGGGAGGAGTAAATAACATGGAACTTCATTAATTTGAGTTGTACATCTTCTCTACAGCCCATATTATTAGTTTGTGAAGGAAATAGTATAGAAGAAGAGTGCCTGAGGAAGTTATGTTCTGTTGGATAGCAGATTCAAAACCTTCAGTTTTGGTTGTAGGTATCATTTGAAATAATTTGTTTCTGTAATAAATTGTTCAAAATCCATTGAGGTTATTATCAGTGGATTTCTTATATCTATAATGTATTTATATATATATATATATATATATATATATATATATATATATATAATTTTATTTTATTTATTTATTTATTTATTTTTATTTTTTTTTTATTTTTTTTATTTTTTTGGTTATGTTATCAAGAGCGACACACAAAGATAGGGTTTTTTGGAAACTGCCATCTCATAGAGCATAAGAAATACAGTAATAAACAACACAGGTACAGCTGCACAAGTCTATTATTCACTTCAAAATGACAAAATTGTCTGTTGTAAGTCACTGCTCAGAGACAACATTCTCCCCTAGCCAGAAATCTTAATGTTGTTTTTTCTCTAATTTGTCATGAAGTGCTAATAAAGTGGGGAGCATAGGGGGCTCTCCCCCCCTTTTGTCTAGGGAATAGATATAAGGTAGGAAAGGTTAGGTTTGAATTTTGGGTTCACATGATAGCTTGGTTTCTTAGACTTTGTGTTTGGAGGGTGCATTGCTCTTGGTAACAAATATCTTTTTTTCGTTTTGTGATTGTTGGGCAATAATAACAACAATAGTAGACCTGATAGATGGGGAGAGAATGAGACATCTTGGCAAAAGTGCAGGTTAGATTGTGATATTAAAGTTCTACCCTCAAAACCTGCCATCCCCACGGCCCCTGCCTGGTGTAGAAAATCTGCCACTTCTTACTGGCAAGATCCAGCCAGGACTGGTCTAAGCGACGTACCTTGTTTGTGATATCATAAATTAGCCGAGGTGAAAGATCCATCCATCCATTTGTATTTCTCTAGAAGAAATCCTTTCCGATTCCTTTTTAGATTAGATTTTCGTATTCTGATGACATAAAGTTATGTCATTTGTAAACTTCATTGCATTCTATTCAGCATTTTTTTTTTAGTATGTTGTTGTTGTTGTTGTTGTTGTTATTGTTATTGTTATTGTTATTGTTGTTGTTGTTGTTGTTGTTGTTGTTGTTGTTGTTATTATTGTTATTATTATTATTATCGTTATTATTTTATTTTTATTATTATTTTATTTTTATTATTATTTTATTTTTATTATTATTTTATTTTTATTATATTTTATTTTTATTATTATTTTATTTTTATTATTATTTTATTTTTATTATTATTTTATTTTTATTATTTTTATTTTTATTTATTTATGCTAAACATGGATAGCAATTTAGCATTAGTATCCAAAATTCTAGTAATTCATGTGTGGCTGAAACCTAAAAAGATTGAAGGAGATCTTCAAAGCTTGTAGTTTTTCTGTACATATCCTTTCTTTTTCTTTTTCAAATCTAAACAGAATACCTAAAAAAAGAGCTCAAAATTTGTTCTTTTTCACATCTTAAATTATTTGATTATATAGTCTGATGGGGGATAAGTCTCTCTTTTGTACGCAAATAACAGTAGATTTATGCATGAAAGACTCAATGACAGATTATGAATTAAATAGTTTTGATGGTATAATAACATGAAGTTAGAGTACCTGAAAGTTTAGTGACCTCTCAGTAGACAGTGTCTGTTTAACCCAATTACTAAGGATTTATTTACTGTCTCCTACAGTTTTTTGTGAATTTTACATACAGATGGCTCCACATGTTCTCAGCCAGCAAGGAGGCTATCAGTAGACCCTAGTAACCGCTCCTGATTTCCCCATTCCTTGAAATTGCTGGAAAATACTTTGAAATCAATATGGCTATTATTCTTATTGATATAATTATTTGATTGTTATGAAAATATTGATGGCATTAAAGACCATGAAATAATACAAGCAAACTTTCCAGAAATCAAGGAAAAGGGTAAACAGGTGAGATAAGTAGGACTAATAACTGGCTCCTTGGTAACTAAGCCCTTGTAGAACCATTTGTGTGTAAATACAATAAATGAACGTATATTACAGTGGGAATGGCATGTATTCTAGTCATCCCTGCCGATTGGGTTAATGTGGTTCTCAAATTAAAATATCTTGTCATTATTTTAGTTATTGTGTTCATATTCCTTATAGATAACAAACAGTCCATATCCCATTACATTCATTATCTGACCTTTCACCTTATTCTTAAACCCATTCTTTCCTCAGTAACTTTGTATAACAATTTAATTACAATTTCTTCATCTCTTCAGGCGTTGATGAAAATCATCAAGCATTGCCATGAAGAAGGCGCCGGCAACACAGACGTGGCTCAGGGTGTCCTGCTTGGCCTGGTCGTGGATGAGAGGCTCGAGATCACAAACTGCTTCCCCTTCCCACGCCATGCTGATGATGTAGATGAAGGTGAATGGGGAGGAACTATCCTCTTTTCTATATTTGTCTGATGTTTTTGTTGGTGTTTGTCATCTTTTTCTGCTGTGGTGTTTTTATTTCATGGATATTCTAATGGGTGTATAAAGAGAAAAGAGGTGGGGTTGTATAGGCATATTGACAAATATAAACATGAAGGGAATGGGTGTGGAGGTGAGGAGGAACTGAGATATTAATCATAGGGAACAACACTTTTTCAAAATTCTAATTTATTAGGAGTAGCAGTTTGTGATTTACACAATTTATCTGGAAATTGGACATTATATATATATATATATATATATATATATATATATATATATATATATATATATATATATATAATAAATTTTTCTTTCAAATAGATAAAAAAGTAATGTTAAAAAAAAAAAAGGGCAAAGGTAACTATCTTAGGAAGTAAAATAGGATGCAGTTATTAAACTAGAATGATGTGAGTAGGTTGACCCCAAATATATAATTTTGACCCCAAATATACATTACATGCTCTCCAAAATTTTGTTTTTTTAGAATAGAAAAAACATTTTTGCTCATAGTTCCTCACCTTATGAACACACAAAAGTTAAAAAAGTAAAAAGAGAAAAGTGCAACTTTTAAAAAGTGCAAGTAGAAAATATTTAGCTGCATGAAAATAAACTGTATATCTTGGTTTATTAACATATACATATCTTTATTTTCAGAGGATTATCAGCTGGAAATGATGAGGCATCTGCGCAAAGTCAACGTAGACCACCTTAGCGTGGGCTGGTACCAGAGCACACAGCTTGGTAACTTCATCACCACACAGCTCCTTGAGTCTCAGTTTTCCTACCAGACAAGCATTGAAGAATCAGTCGTTCTCATCTATGGTATGTATGAGTTTAGGTTATTTATTTCATAATGAAGTGGCAGTAAGTTTATTGCTCAAGATTCTTTGTATTTTTTTTATTTTTTTATAGAAATGTCAAGATTTTTTTCAGCTCAAAGAGTCTCTCATGGCTTTTATTATCCATTCATATTCATAGCGCTCTCAACCAAAAGATTAATATTTTTATGGGTTGGGAAAATTGAATGTCAGTAGTTCTTTTTGGGGATATATTTAATTTTATTGTGCTGTCATTTGTAATCATAGGGACAAGGGAGGAGGAAAGTGGGTTTGATGAGGGTTAAAAATGTCAGTCCAGGTTTAAGAAGAAAACTAGATATATTCATAGAGAGAAATGTTTATTTTTGTAGTTAGAAAACCACACTGTCCCCCCCCTTTTTTTTTTTACATAATATAAATATTCAGTGATTTCTACAGGGATCTATATTTGATTTTGTAAGCATGATTATAGTTTGAATCTAGCATCACTAATGAAATTTGTTAGCAAAAACAGTATGTTACGCAATGCAAAAATTTTTTATATTACACAGTGCAGAAAGTATTTTATTCATTTAATTAACACACTTTATTCATGTACAATAATTTCAGACCCTATCAAGACTGCCAGGGGCTTCCTCTCCATCAAGGCATACCGTCTGACCCCAGAGGCCATTAACACTGTGCAGGAGCGTGATTACACCCCTGAGGCCCTGAAGAAGGGAAGACTAGGCTATGAGAATCTCTTCCAGGAGATCCGATTAGTCATAAAGAACTCTCATCTTGTCAACACACTCATGTGTGAATTGTATGAGGTGAGAAAGTGGAAGAAGTCTCTTTTTTTTCTCTCTTCCTTTTCTTCATTAGTGCTTGACATTTCTTCATTGTTTGCCATTAGGAAGTGGGATTTGTTGTATGTTGTATTACAGACATTAGGCCTACTTCAGTGGCCACTCTGATGGGTGCATGGCTTGTAGGCCTGCGCACATGAATACTTGTGTGTAGTGAGAAGACTCCATACATCCTGTTTGCAATGTTATTTTCTTTTTTTCTTCATAAGTATTTTTAGCTTTTTTTTCTTTGCCATTTTCCAATATCTATATTTGTCATTTGATATGCTGTATACTGATGGTAATAGAGTGTTTTCCTTGCAGACTCCATATCATTACTCTAGGTAGTCCATTTTTTTTTTATTTGTTTTTTGAACTTGTGCTGCCATTCATGGCAGGCGGAAATGGGATCCTGAGGATGGAAATAGCATCCTCCCTGGAGATAGCACTCTTTCAGGCATTGCTCATGGATGGTACATTCCACTCTCGTTTATCAATGCAAATGATGCAAGAGCCCCTTCCTAAACACCCACTTAGGCTAATCACCCTTGAAAAGCTTAGTGCACTCATGGTGAGTCATTCTCACCACCCCAGCCTTTAGCTGAAATTCTCATGATGGCAAGTTCCTGTCACCCTACCCTTCCAGCCAAATTTTTTCATGACATGATGGCCATGTCATCCAGTACCTCGAATAAATTTATATCTAGGATTTCCAAAAAAAAAACTAGAAATAGGAATTACATTTGAAGCCTTTAAAATCATATCCTTTTTCAGTACCTAAATTTTCTAGAAAAAAAGTTCCTCTAAAAATTTAAATACAGAAAAAATGATTTATAGTTCAGTTTCTTGAAAAAAAAAGAAAAAAAATGCCCCAGAAAGAGAAAAAAGAAGATAAAAAGACCACTAAGAAAAAGAAAAGAAAAAAATTATTTCTGATGCCCATGAGGCTATTTACACTTGCTTACTCAACACACCTGTTTCCTT
>NC_051391.1:37641807-37644307 GCF_015228065.2 Penaeus monodon
GTTAAAAAAAAAAAAAAAAAAAAAAAAAAAAAAAAATTTTATATATTTTAAATATATATATATATATATATATATATTTAATATATATATAAAATATATTTATATATATATATATATTTATATATATGCTTTGTGTTTGTGTTGTGTGTGGGTGTGTGTGTGTGTGGGTGGGGGTGTGTTGGGGTTGTTTGGGTGGGTGTGTGTGTTGGGTGTGTGGGGTGTGTGTTGGGTTGTTTGTGTTTGGGGGTGTGTGTGTGTGTGTGTATGGTTTTTATTTTAATAATGTTTTATATTTTTTATAAAATTGTTAATATATATATATATATAATATAATATATAAAATTATATATATATGTTGTGTTTGTGTGTGTTTTGTGTTGGGTAAAGATGTTTAAAAAACCATGAATATAACAACAGCTAAAAACCCAAAATTTAAAAAAAACCCAAAGGCTGGAATAATGTAAAACCCAAATTTTACAAATTTCCGCTTTAGTTAAACTAACCCTTTGCCTAAAATCAGACTGCTCGGATACTTAGACAAGTTTGGTTTAATTTAAATTATTTGGGTTTGGTTTCCCCCAAAATATAGGGATTAAATTACCCCCCCACCAGCCAATGGCAATAACCCGGTAGAATGAAGAAAGTGCTTGACTCACCGCACAGGTTGCAACGACCTAAAAATAAAATCACATCACGCATGTACATTCTGATAGCAAAAGAAGAAAGTATATGTATATATGTATTCTCTCGTTTTGGCGATGAATAAAAATACGTGGAAAAAATTCAGTTTAATCTTGAAATGAAAATAACAATGGAATTATAATGGTAAAGGTAGATCATATCAATCATCTGTGGCGTAGCTCCCGTCTTCGAATCATATTGTGTAACTCCTCGATTGTTGCGCAGTAACCCGAATATCCAGATAAGATGGTTTTACAGTAAAGAAGAAATAAATGTGCTTTGCTTAAACGAAAAGACTCCCATTCACTCATTTTCGTTCGCGTTTCGTGTTTTTCATTTCAGACCATATCTATCTCCTGCTGTCGTCTTTGGGACACTGCTTATTATAAGAAAAGAGACGATAAAAAACAGTTTGAATCGTTTCTTGACACTAAATATATGTGTAAATACATATACATAAACAGACAAACATGCGGGGGCGCACACACAAATGCACACACGTATCAAAAAGAACACACCCCACAACAATATTATGTATATATATATATATTTTAAAATAATATATATTTTAATATATTTTATATATTATATATATAAATATAAAATATATGGGGGGTGTGGGTGTGGGGGTGGGGGTTGGGGGCATATAAAAATATAATTATAATAAAATAGAATAATAATACATATATATATATTATAGAAAAAAAAAAAATTTAATAATAATAATATATAAATTTTTTTTATATTAAAAATAGATATATATATTTTATATGATTGATATTTTATAATATTATATATATTTTAAATATATATGAAATATATATAGTTTAAAAAGATATTTTTTAAAATTTTATGAATATGTAAAAATTTTATAAAATATATAATTTTATATAATATATATTAATAAATATTTTATATAATACACGCACACACACACCCCAAAAAACACACACACACACACACAACACACACACACACACACCACCCCACACCCCACACCACAAATAATAAAATATATATAATATATATATATATATATATAAAACATATATAATATAAAATATATTATATATATATATATATATATATATTTTATATATAGTGTGTGTGTGGTGTGTTGTGTGTGTGTTTTGTGTGTGTGTGGGGAAACCATTTTAATTATATAAGTTATATATGTATAAACCCCACACACACACACACACACCCCCCCACACACACACACACACACACACACACCCCACACAAACAATATATATTTTATATAAAATTATATATATAATATATAAAATTTTATGTGTGTGTGTGTGTGTGGGTGTGTTGTGTGTGGGGTTGTGTGTGTGTGGGGTGTATATATATTATATTATATATATTATATTTTAATAATAATATATATATAATATACAAATATATATAACCCCACACAACTAACAAAGAACGCACACACAACATGTACATATATACCCCAAATGTATTTTTTTATGTTATTATATGTACATATAAATTTTATATAAATGCATAAATGATATATATATTAATAATATATATATAGATTGGGTTTTTATTATATATATATAATATTATATATATATTATATATTTTTATTATTTTATTTTTTTTACTTTTTTATTTTTTTATTTTTTTATACAATAAGTGGATAAATAAAATAAATAAATAAAAAAAAATAAAAAATTAAAAAAAATAAATATATATATATATATATATATAATAATAATTAATATATATAATATTTTGTGTTTGTGGGTGTGTTTTGTGTGGTGGTGTGGGGCGGGCGTGTGTGTGTGTGTGTGTGGGTCTATGG
>NC_051391.1:37669307-37676807 GCF_015228065.2 Penaeus monodon
CGCTTTTTTTTCCACTTGTACCATCGTCAGCCGCAAAATCTTTGATGTTGTCGCTCAGTCTTGTCTTCGGTTTGCCTTTCCTCTGTTTCCTATCACCATCCCTGTCAGCAAGTTTTTCTCAATACTTTACTTCTCATCACATGACCAATAAACTTTATTTTCCCTTTTGTTCAAGATGTCCAATGAGCCCAATAACCTCAGCTTTGTATGTAAGTAATGCTTCGGTCTTTCCAGATGTTATTGAGAGCAACTGCGGCGTTTTGGCAAGGCAATTCTTCTTTTAATCTCCGGTGAACATCATATGTATTAGTAAAACAGCCTTAAGGTAAGTGAATTCTATCACTTTTTCCACAACCACTCCATTGATTGAAAACATGTCATCATCGTCATTGTCGGTTATTTTTGAATTTTCATAGTCTTAGTTTTTTGGCATTAAGAAATTAACCAGCCTTTCGCTTGCTTCTCTAACTTTATTTATAGTTGTTGTAGTTCAAGGGTATGCTGGCAATTAAAACTATATCATCGGCATATCTTAGATTTGATATTTTGTATCCTCCAACATGTACAGTTCCTTCAAAATTCTTTAGAGCACCTCTCATAATTGCTTCAAAATATATATTAAAAAGGTGCGGACACAGAATGCAACCTTGCCGTACTCCTTGGTTGACTTCGAACCATCTCTTAACCATAAGTGGTTTTTTACAGTTGCTTGTTGTTGGTATACATGGCTTTTATTAGTTTGGGTGAGTGTTTTGGAAATTTCATATCATTCATGTTATTCCAGAGGATATCGTGATCAACAGTATCAAAAGCTGTGACTTATTAATGCAATTGTCCTATTATTGTTGCATTGGAGTGCGTCATCTTTTTTAGGTATGGGAGTAAAGACAAATTTGAATTGCTCAATTAGTGTGAAGATGATAAAACACCAAATGAGTTGTGGGAAGAAGGAAAAGAACTCCTGCTGAGCGCTGCTTAAGAAACTATCCCCAAAAAAGAAAAAAAAAAATTCACCCAGGATACTGAAAAAACCCTAAAAAAATTTTAAAGCAAAAAGATGCCTAAAAAAAAGGGTTTAAATTAACCCTTTTTGGAAGAAAAATTTTAAAAAAACCCAAAATAAAAAAATTAAAAGATTTTTGCGCGAGAAAAGGGAAAAATTTATTTAAATAAACCTTCCCCAAGAATTGAAAACTGTTCTATCAATAGCCCACTAAAGAACTCAAACCAAGGAGTACAAACATTACCAAAAATTTTAAAACCAAACAAAGGGACATGACCCAAACTGAAATGGACTGTTTTATTTTATGGAAAAAAAAAGTCAAAAAAGGGGAAATAAATTTTGGGTTCCCAAACCCTATACAAAAAGAAAAAAGATCTAAAAACCCTTAAAATTAAAGATTTAAATGACAGCGAAATAAACCCATGGGTGCTGCTAAACGAATTATAAGACCCCATAAAAAATTAAAAAATAACAAGGGGCCCGGAAATACATAACAGCAAAATTTAAATCAAGAATGCTGGCGAAAGTGTTGATACTTCTTCTACAAATTTTGTACAAAAATTTGGGAAATTAAAGAAGATGGCTAAAAGATGGGAAAAATCAGTCTTTACTCCCATACCTAAAAAAGGGGGAAGCACTCCAATGAAACAATAACAGGAAAATTGAAATTAAAGTCACGTAGAAAAATTTTTTTAAAAATTAAATTCCCAAAAGAAGGGTTTAAATTTAAAGAGAAAAAATTGCAGAAAAAACAAGCAGGTTTTCGCCCGGGAAAAAGGGACCAAAAAACCAAAGTTTCCTTTAAATCTAAAATTGATCTAAAAAAAACAGAGGACGCAAAAGCCCTATCCCTGCTTTTTCCTCAAATTACTCAAAAGCTTGTGATCCTGTTGATCACGATACCCTTCGGGGATAAAAAGAAATAAAATTTCCCAAAAACACCCCCCCAACAAATAAAAGCCTGTATGACAGCAAAAAAGAAACTGTAAGAACTATTAGGGGTTTTAACAGAAGGGGCCCAAATTAAACCAAGAGAAAGACAAATTTTGCATTTTTGTTTCCGCACCTTTTTTAAAATATTTTAAAACCCAATTATGAAGGTGCTCTAGAGAATTTTTTTAAGGAACTGTAAAATGTTGGGGGATACAAAATAAAATCAAAGATTCCCGATGATATATTTTTTAATTTTCCCCACAGTATCATTAAACTACGAAAACTACTAAAAAATTTTAAGAAAAAGCAAAAAGGCTTTTTATTTCCTAATGCCAAGAAAACTAAAAACCTTTAAGTTAAAATAACCAGCAATGAACGATGATAAACATTTTACAATCAATGGGGGGTTTGGGAAAATGGGGAATTTCCCACTTATCTTGGAGCTGTTTTTACAAACACATATGATGATTCCCCCGGGAAATAAAAAGAAGAATTGCTTTGCCAAAAACGGCACATTTTCCCTCTAAATAACATCGGGAAAAGGGACAAAAAACATTCCCTTTAGGGCAAGCTGAGGTTATTGAACTCTTTGGGTTTTTTCCCCAATTCATCATAGGGTTTCCCTGAGTGTTGGGTCTGAAAAGATAGACAAAGAAAAAAGGGCAATTTTTTTGAACTGTGGGGTTTTTAGAGAGTACTGCGTATTAACTGGACAAAAGGGTTTTTAATGGGTTAAAAGTTAAAAGGGAAAGAATGTGTTTGACATCTGGTTCCCTGTTTCAAATATAGTTTTAAAGTTGGGAAGGGTGGGTTTAGTTTGTGATTATTTTTCTAAACTGGGCAAAGGGATTGGTTTAGTGAAAGGGGTTTGGGGGCGGGTGTGGGGAAGGAGTTAGATTAAAAAAGGATATGTAAAGCGTTTTTAGGAAAGAAAAAGGTTGTTTAAAAAAAAAAAAAAAAAAAAAAGGAAAAGTGTGGGATTCGGGAAAGGGTGTCTGATAGGGTTGGGGGGGTCGGTTTAAGGGGGGGGTAGGTGGGGGGAAAATAGGGGGACATTTTTTTTTCAAAACGTGGGCACGACAATAGGGTTTGGGGGTTTAAAGGGGAAAATTAATAAGGGGAAAAACATAAGGGGGGATCAATTTTTTTTTTGACATTTAGATAGGAGTGTTTAGACGGGTTTTGGCCAAAGCGTTAAACGGGCCCCAGAGCGGTCCCCAAAGTCCCGTTTCCCATGAAAAGGAGTTTTTCCCGGGGGAATTGATAATTTTACAGAATTTAATTTTTTTTTTGTTTCGGAAATTTACCAAAGATTGCCATCGATTATACAAGGGAAAGGGCTTAAAGTGTGGGGGAATAATCCGTGGCTGGATACGTGAGAAACGTTGGGTTTGGGATGATTGGACTAGGGGGGTGGCCTGCTAGTGTACTGCCCCGTTCCTTGCCCGGGGGTTTTCCCCCGGGCCCGGGGGACCCGCAAAAAATTTTATTTTTTTATGGCGTTTGGACAAGGGCTGAACACCTTTTTGGATCTTACAAAAAATGGGTTTGGGGGTGTGTAAATTTACTTTGAGAATTTTAAAAGTTCGGGGGTCATAAAATTGTAAAAAGGAAGGGGAGTGGGAAAATGTTTTTGAACAAAAGGAGTGCATACGTTCTGTAGTACGGACACTGGGGTTTAAGGGGGAAAGGGGGTATTTGGGAATTTGGGGTTTGGGAAAATTAATGCAAAAACCCCCCGGAGGTGGTTTTGGGGGCCATCAGTAAAATACGTGAAAAATAGAGAATGATTGGAGACAGGTTTAAGGAAAAGGGGTGGAAAGGAAATAAAGGAAAGGGGTATTGGGTTTTGGTTTGGGGCCGGGGGAAAAAAGAAAAGGGGAAATATGGGGGGTGGGTATAAACCATGGAGGGATGGAAAGGACCAAAACGGGAGGGGTTTGGAAAATGGGGAAAGGGAATGGGAAGGGGGGTTTTCCATGCGAGTTGGGGAAAGGAGTAGGGAATCGTGGAGATGAAGCTAAGGAAGAAGTAGGGGGTTTTGGGGTGTTAATTTGTGGGGAAAATTTTGGAATCGACCCCCGCCCTCCGGGGAAAAAGAAGGGGACGACGTCCCAATAGAGATGGTATCCTGATTCCGTGTACAGGCTTTTCAAATGGGGGGGAGGGGAAGGCACCTATGCCCAAGCCCAAACCGCAGTGATGGGGTTGTATCAAGAGGCAAGGAAGGGAAATTGAGGGAGAGGAAATAAGATTTTGGCATCCATAAACAAAAGTGGAGAGGTCAAAGTCATTTAAATGGGGAAGTTTTTTCGTCTGGCCCCCTGATATTGGGGTTAAATTTTTTAAGATTCGAAACGGCGAAAAGCTTTTTCTTTAATGTTTTAGATATGGTCTCACCGGACAGTTTGGAGTCAAAAGGGCACCTAGGAATTTTTCCAAGGAAAAGGCCCCAAAAATTGGAAATGGATGCCATATGAAGTGGGGGGAGGGGACCTACCCGTTCAGAGAAAAAAATGGAGAAAGATTTAGAGGTAGAGAGGGGGAAGCCATTGGTTTTGGGGGCCCAGGAGATATGATGAGATTTCAGATTGAACGAAATTTGGGAGGAATTTTTGGGTTTTTGGTGTGTCAGAGGCATAGTTTAAATCCCTCAAATAAAAGTGATGACCGGGGTCCTGGTTGGGATAAAATGAGACAATATCAAATTTCACAAGAAAGGGAAAAAAGTGGTACTGAGGGACACTGGCCGGGGGGACAAAATTTGATTTGGGGAAAGAAAATGATTTTGGAGAGGCGATTTTTTACCGGAAATTTCGGGTTGGGGGGGGAAGGACTTTATAAGACACCCATGTTTTTCCCCGTATGCCCAGGAGGGAAATTTTTGGAGAAAATGGTACCGGGCCCTGTCATATCATATGCTTTTTCCTAGGGTAAAAAAAAATAGCTAGTACGGATTCATGGGGTGCAAAAGCCGATTTTTAAAATAGTCCCCAAAATGGGAAGGCGGTCAGCGTGCTTTTTTGGCACGGCGAAACCCCAAATTTGGAAGGGGAGGAAAATTGTGGTTCGATCCCCCATTAAACCGGAAATTCACCATTTTGCTCTTAAAGTTTCACAAACAACTAGTTGTTTCGATTTGGGCATAGTCTTGAGGAAAGGGGCCCCATTTTTTGGGTTTTTAGGAAGGGGAAGGGTAAAGCTTCTCGCCAATTTTGAAGGGAAATTTTCCCGATGTCCATATGTGGGTTTTAAAATTTTTTAAAAGAAAAAGGGTAAGGAAAAAAGATGGGAGTTGCCGGGCTACCCTAGTGAAAACCGTCAGGGCCCTTTATGATTTTTTTCGGGCCCCCAAAAAAAAGATTGAGGGGATAATGAGGGTTTAGAGGAAGAAAAAAGGGGCAAATTAAAAAGGGCTCAGCAGAGGATGGGTGAAGGAATGGGGGGAAAGTTTTTCCCGTGGTCCCTTAAAAAGAAAGAAATGTGGGAAAAGGTGAGAACCCCCCCCCCACCCGACCCCTTTTTGAAAAAATCCCCATTTCATTTGCGACCCTTTAGAGGAAACAGAAATGAGGGTTTTCGATATGGGGACAGGGGCCGGATGGGGGGGGGGTTTTTCCTGATAGTTTTGAATTTGGGGCCAAAAATTTAGATAGATGTAGAGGATTTAATTGTGAGACTAATTTTGCTAGCTATTTGTTTTCCCATTTCCGGTTGTACGACGAGATAGGCCGATGCTCTTTTAAAAGGGATGAGGCTGATAGGTTTATTTTTGGGGTACCTCTTTTGTAGCGGGAACTGGAGGCTGCACTTTTAAAAACGGGAAATGCTTTAGTGCAATCAGAAATTCCCCCCATGGAACCATTTGAGGGATAAAGGTCCCTTTGGGGTTTGAGGATAGGGTTAGGGGCAAACCTTAAACTTTATTTGTGAAAAAACTGTACATTTCTTTAAATGGAGGTGAGGGAGGTGGAGGGGTATGAATAGGGAGAGATTAATTTAAAATATTCCCCGTCGGCTCTATCAAAACCCACCCTGGGGGGTTAGGGATGGGACGTATTAATTAAAGGGGAAAAAAGGGGCCCGGAAAGTGGTCCTATAGGGGAAAAGGGCTAAGACGACCATTGGGAAAACTAAATGAAAAAAAGGGGGAAAATAGAAGAGGTCCCAAAGCATGAAAAGGGTTGCTTTGGGCCCGGGAGTTTTTTGAAAAAGAAATCACCCCATAGAGTGTGGCGGCGTTTTAAAAACACCCAAGTATGAGGAAAAGGGGGTTGAAGTTGGGAAATTTTAATTTTTAAAAGCCAAAAAAGTCAATGGGTGGGAAGGGGAGAAATGACTGAAATCACTGTGTCCAAAGATGAGGAAGATACGGATAAATGTGCAAGGGAAAATTTTTTTGGGAAAAGGGGGGTTGCATAAGTTTTTCTGATTTATAAGTATGGATGAGACATAAAGGGAATGTTGGGGGGGGGACAAAAAGATAATTGGGGGTTGGGGATTTGGGGGATTTTTTAAGAAAGGGCCCCTTTAAAGGGTACATAGATGGATTTTTAAGAGGGAAAGGTAAAGACCAAAAACGGTCCCGTGGGAGCGGAAAACCCGGGTTTTTTCCAATGAAAGGGTAGTTTACTTTTACTGTATATTTTGTGTTCCCTGTTGAGTTTTGAAGGGAACACTAGAGTGTGGGAAAAGGATTGAGAGGTCCCGAATGGGGAGGTGTGGGAGTTGGTTTTTTTTACTAGGAGGGGTTTTTAGGAGGGTGGAGGAAACTGAGGAAAAGGGGGTACTTTGTGACATAAGGGGTTCACGTGTGTTTTCCGGGGGGGGAGTGGAAGGGGTAAAAGGGGGGTGGGAGGGGTTTTGTGGGCGGGGTTGGGGTCCGGGGGTGGGCCCGTGGGTTGGGGGGGGGTAGGGGGATTGGGTGTAGGGGGGATAAAAACAATTTTTTTTGGGGAAAGGGGGATGGATTTTAGCAGTTTTTCTTGGGGGGGAGGTGCCGTTGTAATATTTGGAAATTGATTGGGCAGTTTTTATTATGTTAAATTTTGAATATTTTTAAGGTTTTCCTTTTGAGGGGTTTGGTTTTGGGGGGTTTTTGGGGGGTAAAGGATTTTTTTGGGGAGGGGGGGGTGAAGGACTGGTGGGCCCCAAACATAGGACCCAAAAAGGTGGAGGGGTTTTTGTGGTAGGGAAGAGGGGTGGGAAAGTTTTTTTTCTGTCGGGTTTTCGGGTAGTGCGAGGAGGGAGGGGGAAGGGGTTTTGGGGGTTTTAGTGGGGATTGAAAATCTGTAGTAGAGCTTGGAGTGTCTGGATTTAGGATGGCAAAAGAGTTTTTACTGGGGGTGGAGGGAGAGGAGGGGGGTTTTGTGTAGGGGGGGTGGGGGTTTGGAGAATTGGAAAAGAGTGACTATTAAAATGGGGTAAGGGGGTAAAAAGAGAAACCACGTCGACCCCTGCTTTTTTTATGGGTTTCACGTAGTGTGAGTCCAAGTTTGGGGAAACTGAGAGTTGCCCACCTCAACCCCAAATTTGTAGGTGGGACAGCCCCCACAAAAAAACAT
>NC_051391.1:37681807-37686807 GCF_015228065.2 Penaeus monodon
ATGAATATATAAAAGAAAGGTGACTTTTGATTTATCTTTAGTAACAAACCCATGAATCAGTACATCTATATAGATTGTTTGTGTTAGTCATAATGCTTAACTTTCTTTTCATTCTAAAATTGGCAAGTAAAGTTTAAAGAGATAATCTTAAATATATAAATATATATATATATATATATATATATATATATTTATATATATATATATATTTATATTTACATTTATATTTATATCATTGCAGAAACATTTCATTTCTATTTCACTCAATACATTTATATTTTGATTTTCTACTTTATATAAAATATCAAATAAAGAACATTCCCTACTATACTAATTAAGAAGAAGAACCACACTAACAACACCTACCCTCTTCTGCATGAACTTGTGCTTGTCCTGCAACTGCTTGGCATTCTGTCGCTGAAAGTTGTTGAACTTGTTAGCTTCTTGGCTGAGGTCATCCACATAGTCCATTAAGCACCTAAGCTGGCGGTCAAGTGTCGACATTGTGCCCAAGTCAAGGAACTGCATACCCTCGCTGCTGGGCATCATCTGTCACAAGGAAACAGGTGTGTTGAGTAAGCAAGTGTAAATAGCCTCATGGGCATCAGAAATAATTTTTTTCTTTTCTTTTTCTTAGTGGTCTTTTTATCTTCTTTTTTCTCTTTCTGGGGCAGATTTTTTTTTTCTTTTTTTTTCAAGAAACTGAACTATAAATCATTTTTTCTGTATTTAAATTTTTAGAGGAACTTTTTTTTCTAGAAAATTTAGGTACTGAAAAAGGATATGATTTTAAAGGCTTCAAATGTAATTCCTATTTCTAGTTTTTTTTTTGGAAATCCTAGATATAAATTTATTCGAGGTACTGGATGACATGGCCATCATGTCATGAAAAAATTTGGCTGGAAGGGTAGGGTGACAGGAACTTGCCATCATGAGAATTTCTGCTAAAGGCTGGGGTGGTGAGAATGACTCACCATGAGTGCACTAAGGGCAGGGTGACAGGAACTTGCCATCATGAGAATTTCGGCTAAAGCTGGGTGGTGAGAATGACTCACCATGAGTGCACTAAGCTTTTCAAGGGTGATTAGCCTAAGTGGGTGTTTAGGAAGGGGCTCTTGCATCATTTGCATTGATAAATGAGAGTGGAATGTACCATCCATGAGCAATGCCTGAAAGAGTGCTATCTCCAGGGAGGATGCTATTTCCATCCTCAGGATCCCATTTCCGCCTGCCATGAATGGCAGCACAAGTTCAAAAAACAAATAAAAAAAAAAATGGACTACCTAGAGTAATGATATGGAGTCTGCAAGGAAAACACTCTATTACCATCAGTATACAGCATATCAATGACAAATATAGATATTGGAAAATGGCAAAGAAAAAAAAGCTAAAAATACTTATGGAGAAAAAAAGAAAATAACATTGCAAACAGGATGTATGGAGTCTTCTCACTACACACAAGTATTCATGTGCGCAGGCCTACAAGCCATGCACCCATCAGAGTGGCCACTGAAGTAGGCCTAATGTCTGTAATACAACATACAACAAATCCCACTTCCTAATGGCAAACATGAAGAAATGTCAAGCACTAATGAAGAAAAGGAAGAGAGAAAAAAAAGAGACTTCTTCCACTTTCTCACCTCATACAATTCACACATGAGTGTGTTGACAAGATGAGAGTTCTTTATGACTAATCGGATCTCCTGGAAGAGATTCTCATAGCCTAGTCTTCCCTTCTTCAGGGCCTCAGGGTGTAATCACGCTCCTGCACAGTGTTAATGGCCTCTGGGGTCAGACGGTATGCCTTGATGGAGAGGAAGCCCCTGGCAGTCTTGATAGGGTCTGAAATTATTGTACATGAATAAAGTGTGTTAATTAAATGAATAAAATACTTTCTGCACTGTGTAATATAAAAAATTTTTTGCATTGCGTAACATACTGTTTTTGCTAACAAATTTCATTAGTGATGCTAGATTCAAAACATAATCATGCTTACAAAATCAAATATAGATCCCTGTAGAAATCACTGAATATTTATATTATGTAAAAAAAAAAAGGGGGGGGACAGTGTGGTTTTCTAACTACAAAAATAAAAATTTCTCTCTATGAATATAGCTAGTTTTCATCTTAAACCTGGACTGACATTTTTAACCCTCATCAAACCCACTTTCCTCCTCCCTTGTCCCTATGATTACAAATGACAGCACAATAAAATTAAATATATCCCCAAAAAGAACTACTGACATTCAATTTTCCCAACCCAAAAAAAATATTAATCTTTTGGTTGAGAGCGCTATGAATATGAATGGATAATAAAAGCCATGAGAGACTCTTTGACTGAAAAAATCTTGACATTTCTATAAAAAATAAAAAAAATACAAAGAATCTTGAGCAATAAACTTACTGCCACTTCATTATGAAATAAATAACCTAAACTCATACATACCATAGATGAGAACGACTGATTCTTCAATGCTTGTCTGGTAGGAAAACTGAGACTCAAGGAGCTGTGTGGTGATGAAGTTACCAAGCTGTGTGCTCTGGTACCAGCCCACGCTAAGGTGGTCTACGTTGACTTTGCGCAGATGCCTCATCATTTCCAGCTGATAATCCTCTGAAAATAAAGATATGTATATGTTAATAAACCAAGATATACAGTTTATTTTCATGCAGCTAAATATTTTCTACTTGCACTTTTTAAAAGTTGCACTTTTCTCTTTTTACTTTTTTAACTTTTGTGTGTTCATAAGGTGAGGAACTATGAGCAAAAATGTTTTTTTCTATTCTAAAAAAACAAAATTTTGGAGAGCATGTAATGTATATTTGGGGTCAAAATTATATATTTGGGGTCAACCTACTCACATCATTCTAGTTTAATAACTGCATCCTATTTAACTTCCTAAGATAGTTACCTTTGCCCTTTTTTTTTTTTAACATTACTTTTTTATCTATTTGAAAGAAAAATTTATTATATATATATATATATATATATATATATATATATATATATATATATATATATATATATAATGTCCAATTTCCAGATAAATTGTGTAAATCACAAACTGCTACTCCTAATAAATTAGAATTTTGAAAAAGTGTTGTTCCCTATGATTAATATCTCAGTTCCTCCTCACCTCCACACCCATTCCCTTCATGTTTATATTTGTCAATATGCTATACAACCCCACCTCTTTCTCTTTATACACCCATTAGAATATCCATGAAATAAAACACCACAGCAGAAAAAGATGACAAACACCAACAAAAACATCAGACAAATATAGAAAAGAGATAGTTCCTCCCCATTCACCTTCATCTACATCATCAGCATGGCGTGGGAAGGGGAAGCAGTTTTGTGATCTCGAGCCTCTCATCCACGACCAGGCAAGCAGGACACCCTGAGCCACGTCTGTGTTGCCGGCGCCTTCTTCATGGCAATGCTTGATGATTTTTCATCAACGCCTGAAGAGATGAAGAAATTGTAATTAATTGTTATACAAAGTTACTGAGGAAAGAATGGGTTTAGAATAAGGTGAAAGTCAGATACTGAATGTAATGGGATATGGACTGTTTGTTATCTATAAGGAATATGAACACAATAACTAAAATAATGACAAGATATTTTAATTTGAGAACCACATTACCCAATCGGCAGGGATGACTAGAATACATGCCATTCCCACTGTAATATACGTTCATTTATTGTATTTACACACAAATGGTTCTACAAGGGCTTAGTTACCAAGGAGCCAGTTATTAGTCCTACTTATCTCACCTGTTACCCTTTTCCTTGATTTCTGGAAAGTTTGCTTGTATTATTTCATGGTCTTTAATGCCATCAATATTTTCATAACAATCAAATAATTATATCAATAAGAATAATAGCCATATTGATTTCAAAGTATTTTCCAGCAATTTCAAGGAATGGGAAATCAGGAGCGGTTACTAGGGTCTACTGATAGCCTCCTTGCTGGCTGAGAACATGTGGAGCCATCTGTATGTAAAATTCACAAAAAACTGTAGGAGACAGTAATAAATCCTTAGTAAATTGGGTTAAACAGACACTGTCTACTGAGAGGTCACTAAACTTTCAGGTACTCTAACTTCATGTTATTATACCATCAAAACTATTTAATTCATAATCTGTCATTGAGTCTTTCATGCATAAATCTACTGTTATTTGCGTACAAAAGAGAGACTTATCCCCATCAGACTATATAATCAAATAATTTAAGATGTGAAAAAAACAAATTTTGAGCTCTTTTTTTAGGTATTCTGTTTAGATTTGAAAAAGAAAAAGAAAGGATATGTTACAGAAAAACTACAAGCTTTGAAGATCTCCTTCAATCTTTTTAGTTTCAGCCACACATGAATTACTAGAATTTTGGATACTAATGCTAAATTGCTATCCATGTTTAGCATAAATAAATAAAAATAAAAATAATAAAAATAAAATAATAATAAAATAAAATAATAATAAAAATAAAATAATAATAAAACTAAAATAATAATAAAAAATAAAAATAATAATAAAAATAAAATAATAATAATAATAAAATAATAATAATAATAAAATAATAACGATAATAATAATAATAACAATAATAACAACAACAACAACAACAAAAAACAACAATAACAACATAAACAATAACAATAGCAGAAACAATAACAACAACAAACAACAACAACAAACATACTAAAAAAAAAATGCTGAATAGAATGCAATGAAGTTTACAAATGACATAACTTTATGTCATCAGAATACGAAAATCTAATCTAAAAAGGAATCGGAAAGGATTTCTTCTAGAGAAATCAAATGGATGGATGGATCTTTCACCTCGGCTAATTTATGATATCACAAACAAGGTACGTCGCTTAGACCAGTCCTGCTGGATCTTGCCAGTAAGAAGTGGCAGATTTTCTACACCAGGCAGGGGCCGTGGGGATGGCAGGTTTTGAGGGTAGAACTTTAATATCACAATCTAACCTGCACT
>NC_051391.1:37699307-37706807 GCF_015228065.2 Penaeus monodon
GCCAGGGCAGGTTACTTGGGTTGCTGAACTTCCTTTTTTCAGAATTTTGTTTACACTCTGAGTGAAATGAACCGTGATCAAACACGCGTGCCATCGTAACAGAATCAACACCCCACATTTCTTTTACAAATCACTGTGTCCATAACTACAAAACGCGACACCGTCTAGTGCACACTGATTCTTTACTGAATAAACGTTAAAACCGAATAAAAATGTGGAAAAGAACAGTAGACAAAAGGACGAGGAAAAGAACTGAGTATCGTGGCCTAAATGATACATGACAGCTCCTTAGAAGTCACGAACGGACGTCTAAGACATGCACATGCTTAGGGCAGGAGCTCCCCCGCCTCTGCTTCATACACTCACCTTCCTGATTGTTTACCAAGGAACAGCTGTACGCAGCCGTGTTGTTCCAATAAATAAATAAAATATCAACACTCTATGTCTACAGTTGTCTTCCTCGTTGCCTCACATACTGGGCAAACAATTCTGATGGAAACCACAGCAAAGGGAGAACCAGAACTTGGCGAAGAACAGAGTGAGAGGAAGAGAGAGAAGAGAAGGGTCTCCCTGCGCCCCCGCCGCCGCTAAAGCAACGCTCGGGCCCTCGCCGCCGACGCTCGCAGGAGGGTGCCAGTTTGTCGACGGCCACGCCGAGGGAAATGGGACGAGCTAATATGCCGGTGTTTTGAGAATTCTAACGTCGCCGGGAGTTTTCGGTTGCTTGTGATTTTCCTCGAACCGTCTTCATTTGTTGGAAATATTTTTGAAGGTTTATGAGCCTTTTGGATTTACCGCGAAGATAAAAATATATCGATCTTCCCCGCTCCGTTCTGGGCGGTCGATACAAATATCCCTGCTGTATGATACAGCAGCCTGTGTACTGTAGTGGATATCCGCGGCAGTATACGATTTTTAATATAATCCAAAAGAGACTATATAGCTATTAAACTATTTACCTATTCAATATACAGTTAAAGAAATACGTTGAACTGATACTGAAAACAATTTATTAAATGCCTCGTCCAGACATTAGTAATTTCAATTACTATTATGTAGCTAATCAATTACTCATCACTTAATAGCATTTAATATGTGTCGTGTGTTTTTTTAACGTCAGTTATAATAAAGTTTATTACAATATAATTTCTTGGAGGGGGGACGGCTGTCCTTTCAGAGGATTCACAACGAGGTTCAAATTGGGGTAGGGCCTGTTTAAAGTAAATAAACCTTGGGTAGCTGTAAAGTAGGATTATTTCTCTATGCTTCTCGCTTTTTCCCTTCA
Organism: Penaeus monodon; assembly: GCF_015228065.2. NCBI lineage: Eukaryota > Metazoa > Arthropoda > Malacostraca > Decapoda > Penaeidae > Penaeus > Penaeus monodon. The sequence goes on from NC_051391.1 coordinate 37,700,593, forward strand.
TTTATCTTCCCCTCCCTTTCCTTCATCTCCCTCTACCTTCCTCTCACTCACTCACTCTCTCCTCTTTGCTTTTCCCTCTTCCTATTCCTCCTCTCCCCCTCCCCCTCCCCCTCCTTCATTCCCTCCCTCCCTCCCTGATTGTATCTCCCCCATTACCCCCCCTCCCCCTCGATCGCTCCCTCTCTCCCTCCCCTCCTTCTCTTTCCCTCCCCTCTTCCTCTTCCACTTCCTCTCCCTTTCCTTCACCCTTTCCCTCTTCCTCTCCCTCTCTCTCCCTCCCCTTTTCTCTCTTTCCCACTCCCTCACTCACTCACTCACTCACTCACTCACTCACTCACTCACTCACTCACTCACTCACTCACTCACTCACTCACTCACTCACTCCTCGCTCTCTCTGCCTTCCCTTCCTCCGAGCAAAGGAAGAAACAAGAGCAGAAACAAAAGGTGGAAATACGCAATCCTCTGCGTCTCTGTCTAATGTGCTCTTCGGGGGCGAAAAGCGTCATCCCTTTCTCGCGCTTTCCGTACTTTTTTCTATCATTTATGACAAGCTGTGGATTCTTGGGCAAGGAACTTCACCTCGATTGTCTACCTAGCCACTGGGTGGCCAAGTCAGCCCAAGTCAGTGCTGTTCCCAAGCCCGGATAAATAGAGAGAATGATTACCTAAAAAAGGTAACACCGGCACTCTCCGTGGAACGGAACTGAGGACCCTACCACGTACTCACTCCAAGAGCATCACAACATGAATACTACAATTAAGTATCATGCTGTAACCACGGCGGCTCAAACATGAACCTACCGTTAAAAAAATATACATATATATAATATATATATAATATATATATATATATATATATATATATATATATATATATATATGTATATGTATATGTATGTGTGTTGGTGTGCGCGTGTGGGTATATGTATGTATCTATATATAATATGATGCATGTATGTGCTGTTTATGGATGTGTATGTGTATTTCAGTGACATCAGATAAAAAGGCCTTCAGAAATGTTTTACGCTAAGATGGAATCTGATACCAATCGGCCACTTACGAACCATAGTAGCACTCACTAACCGAATCCTACACTAGATGAATGGACGGAGAATCAACAGTAGCCTACACTGAAGCCGAAAGAGCAACTGACAATGCAACCAGACTTTTATCTCTATATGAACTTCCTGTCAACTTATGAACCCTGACCGAGGATTTTTCTCGCCCAACGATCTCGTCTTGACGCTTCGTGTGTTTACGTTTCGTGTTTCCGTTCTATTTTGACATTTCCCTTGTCCAAAATCTTTCCTATTGCTATGTATCATAAATATGTATGTATCTATGAATATATATATATATATATATATATATATATATACATGTATATATATGAAGATAAACATATAAACATACACAAACGCACGCACCCACACACGTAAATATGTGCATGTGTTTGTGGGTAAAAATGTATTTGTACACATTTTTCTGAGTGCGGGTGTGTACCCATAGACATGAACAATTGAATTCATTATTGTTTTGACCAAGGTATCTTTACACAGGTAGATCCACTTTTATCTAATTGGCAACCATGTTTAGCCAATGAGAATGCTCTGTGAGATATCAGATACAACTAGATAAACTATTATTTGTGTAACTTTATATTGTTATACTTACCACAAGTGAAACCAAAAGTCTGTTCGTATTTAGTTCATACCATTAACAACCGCCAGAAAACTCTGAAGGATAACATTAATTTCGTTTTCAGGTTCAGTAGGTTGGGTTTGACTCTCAAAAAGTTATAGTATTTCTATTGTTTATTTTCTAAAATCGTAAAAACCATTCCCTGAAACGCTGCATTGACATGTCGTTTTAGAAATACGTTGGGGAAGTTATAACTATCAACCTTGCTTTTGTTTTACTAGAGCATCCAGTTCCTTGAGTTTCTAGTCATCGTGATGTATTTTTGAAACTGTTTCTGAGAAACCTTCGTTAATTATTGACGGTTTACTTATCATTTCTTGCGTCATTATTAATTATACATTTTTTTCCATTATTATCGCCATCAATCTCGCTTACTGAGGCAAATTCTGTTGTTTTTGCAAATACTATTTCTATACACGTACCACTAAGCGTAAGAGAAATGCTTTTGACTTAAAGCAATAGCTTAACTGACTACCTTCGAGACTAAAGCTCTAACAAAATATCTTGCACACAAAGTTACAATAACCTTTTCTGCTGCCCATATCACAGATCGGCAACTTTCTCCATCTGTCAGTCCATTTTCGTGGTCCTCGATAGTTCATCGACCCGTGGAAGTCGACAACGGACGCTTTTTAGCCCAGAACTGTACAGTTTTAGGAAATTATGACGTGGAAACATAAATGTAGATAACTGTCAAAGCGGCCATATATTTTTAAATACTCTTGAAAGTACAATCCAAAACCCAATAGTGGCTGTTACCCATTTGATATCGACTTCCTTCTTATTTCCATTAATGCCTATAGGACGACATCGATCCTGGTGCCTATCCATCGTCATTATTATGTACAACCCCTGGCTACCGTAATCGAAACTGGGCGTGTCGCTCCCGTAGGGTTTTGCCAGATCTATTCCTCTACAGCCCGTCTGCCTCCCCAATCCCTCGTTGTTGTCGTGGGGGTCTTAGGAACGGAGACTGAGGCTCAATGTGGGGAATCACCCTTACATTGGACCTCAGACCTCGCCTCAATAAAATTTGCTTTGTCTTTTCTTCTCCCCCCTTTCCTTTTCCCTCTCTTCTTCCCCTTCTGTCCACACATGCTAATCGTTCACTCATTTTTACCCTTTTCGCCACCGTACTTTACCATAGTGCTATATGACCTTTGATTTGCTTTAACCCTTAACTGTTAAGCCCGTCTGCCTACAACTTAGCCTGGGTAATTGTAGCTCACTAAAGATAATTCTATTAATATTATGACTATCCGCTAGAGGCCATTATTAGGGCAAGTGCTTTTATGAACTAGTTAATTCGCTTACTCGTTACCCAAATTCTATATTGGTTTGATATTGAGTATTCATGATAGTTAAATATACAAAACGTCACAGCACTACTATATGATAATTATAGAAATATTGATCATGATATTGATTTTAATAATAATAATGCTAATAATGATAATGATAAAATAATAACGGGACTGACATTAACAATGATAATAACAATAATGTAACAATAATAATTATGATAATGATAATGTCGGCGACAATAATGATTACAGAAATCGTAATGATAATGAAAAAGTCAGGAACAGTAATGATAGTCATAGAAGTAATGATAATTGTGATGATAATGAAAACGATAACAGCAACAACAATAGTAATAGAATAATAAATGGAAATAAAAATAATAATAGTTATGATAATGCCGGTGGTAATTATGATCATAATGAAAATCGTACTACTAATAGTGATAATAGCAACATAATGATGATAATGAACACTAAACTGTAGTTAAAGTAATAATTATAATGGTGATAGTAATGATAATAATGATAAAAGCTAATGATCATAATAAGGTCCGTGATGATATAGATAACAGTAATAATGGTAATAATAACAATATTAACGAGTAATGATAGTGAATGATACTACTAACACTAAAGCTAATGACAATTGCCATAATGATAATAAGAATAATAGCATCAAACACTGATAATGATAAGTAATAATGGTAGTGATAATAACGATTATTGCTATTGTAATAAAGATGATAATAATTATTAAAATAATAATATTATTATTATTAACATTACCATTATGATTAGTAACAGTAGTTATATTACCATTATTTTTATCATTATTACTATCATTATTTTTGTTATATTATGATAATTACCCTTATTATTATCATTACTATTATTGTTATTATTGTTATTATTGTCATTATCATTATTATTGTTATTGTTATTGCCATTATCAATATAATTTCATTATTATTATGATAATTTTTGTTATTATATTATTATTATTATTATTATTAGAGAGTAATATAAATGAATAAATAAGTTATATGAACATGTTCAGAGCGCAGATGTAGTTGATTCGTCTCGACTGTAGTTTTCATCAAAAATACCAACATTTCTCCTGAAGTTCTAATCGAAACGTGTTGAATAGATCTCCGTAGTGAAGACATTTATTCTCATTCATATCTCTCTCTACACACCCAAGGCACAGCCAAGAAAGACGGTGCGTGAACAGCGCTAAAAATAGATGCACGTGTTCTGTGCTACTCAAAGACAGACGAGGATGCAGGTTACTTGTGAAATAGCTTTAGTTTTATTATTATTTTTTTTTTTGTACGCCACTCTTTTTGCGTTCTGCCATTTTTTTTTTGCGGGGGGGTAGGTATACTATAAATAAACACACACACACACACACACACACACACACACACACACACACACATACACACATGTACTCGTATGTACACCACGCACACGCACGCCACACCACACCACACACAACAACCACACGCACACGCACACCGCACACACACACACACACACACACACACCACACACACACACACACACACCACACACACACACCACACACACACACACACACACACACACACACCACACACACACACACCACACACACACAAAACACACACACCACACACACACACACACACACACGCACACCCACACACACACACACACACACACACACACACACACACACACACACATATATATATATATATATATATATATATATATATATATATATATGTATATATATATATATATATATATATATATATATATATATATATATATATATATATATATATTTGTATATGTATACAAATATATGGATGTATGTATGTATACATATACATAAACACATACATATACATACATACACATACGCATAAATACATCATACATACATCATATATACATCATACAGACATACGTACATACATACTTACATACTTATATACATGCATACATACATTTGTGTATATATGTATATGTATATATATATATATGTATGTATACATACATACATATATGTCTACATTTGCATACACATATATGCACCTGTTTGTGTGTGTAAAGAGAGAGAGAGAGATAATAGTCATTCTTCTTCTTCTTATTATTATTATTATTATTATTAGTAGTAGTAGTAGTAATAGTAATGGTTAATGGTTAAAAGCAAGATAAATGTGCTAGACATCTAAGGTCATGTAGCACAGTAGTAATAGTAGTAGTAGTAGTAGTAGTATCATCATTATTATTATTATTATATGATGATGATGATGATGATGATGATGATGATGATGATGATGATGATGATGATGATGATGATGATATGATAATGATGATAATAATGACGATGATGACGATGACGACCTTGATGATTACTATTACTACTATTATTATTATTATCATTAGTATTATTGTTGTTGTTTTTGGTGTTGACGTTGACATTGTTCTTGTTGGTATTGTCTATACTATTAATATTAATTATACTGTTGTAATGATAATTATGAATATTGTCATCAGCAGCAGCATCATAACTATAACTTCCAACATTTTCACATTATCATTATAGGGCATAAACTCGCATTAATAAAATAACATGATCGGCTCATTTACAGCGGAAAAAGGCTGAGAATCGGCGCATTAATATGTGTTTATATTTTACTTGCGAATCGTTACAAACAACAGTATGTTTTACAATAGGTTGCGACTTTGCCTAATAAAGAAATTGATATTCAGTAATGAAGGAAACTCCACGTGCAAAACGCGGTATTATTTTTAGATACAATACACTTCAAATAACACTTACTACACTCACTAGTGTCCAAATTTATCACTGAAATGAAAGGGAGAGTTCCTGAGTGATCCGGAAAGTTTCTCGCTTTAGCTATTTATTAAGTCTAGAATATTCTGGATAAGGTTTGATAGTACGCTCCCGTGCCTTCTTTTTTATTTCCTTGTATGGCGGCTTTGGCTTCAACTTGCTATTTACAAATATAGTAAGTTACTCATTCCTCAGTTTTAAGCTGTTTTACTGACAAAATATTTGATGATATATTTGATAATAACTTATTATCAGAGGAAATAGATCAAAGTATATAATAGATAGATCGAACTATAAATAACAAATGAAGGCGCAGCCCAGCCGAACGGACGGAGCGAACCCATGTTTTCATCAGTAAG
>NC_051391.1:37714307-37719307 GCF_015228065.2 Penaeus monodon
TTGTGCAGTGTCTTAGTCTGAATGTGGAAAAAAGTTTTAGAACGCTTACTGAAAGAACTAGATAGTTGTAGAAAATGTCCACTGTTTAGTCTCATAGATGAGGGTAATGTTGTCTCAAGTAGCACAGTTTGGAGAAGTTATACCAAGAACTTAGAGAATCTGTTGAAAGTTCACTCCTTGAGTAGCAGTGAAAAACATTTTTGAAGAAATTTAAGTAGATATGTTTATTCTTTATTTGGATGAGTTAGTCTACAAATATGATGCATGTAGAGATATATTTTCAAACAAATATATTTTCATGAAAAAGAAAAAAGAAAGAAAGAAAGAAAGAAAGAAAGAAAGAAAGAAAGAAAGAAAGAAAGAAAGAAAGAAAGAAAGAAAAAGAAAAAGAAAAAGAAGAAAAAATATATATATATTAGTAATAGTAGTAGTAGTAATAGTAGTAGTAGTAGTAGTAGTAGTAGTAGTAGTAGTAATAATTATAATAATGATTATAATTATAATTATAATTATAATAATAATAATAATAATAATAATAATAATAATTCTATTAATAATGATAATACTATTTAGAAAATGTGATAAGTATTAGGTCATACCCATATGTTTTCTGTAAAAGCAGAAAGGATATTTTTGATGAAATGAAGTTAATCAAGGTAAACAAAAAGTTAATTAACACCTTAGATCTGGGGGTGTTTCATTGGCTGCACGGGCATTAGGTTTACTTGAGTGGCCACTCACAGGTGTGTGGCTTGTAGGAGGGGTGGACACAAACACTCAAGGGCAGTGTCAAGACTCCTTGCATACCCTTTGCAATGTTATTATCTCTTTATCTGCATAATCTTTTTTTTTTTTATATTTTCATTGCATATATGTATGCATTGAAAATTATAGACTTTTTCTTACCCAGACTCCATATCATCTCCCTGGCAGTCTATAACTTATTGGAATAATAGTAACAATAATAGCATTTTGTTACTTGTGTCATTAAATTTTTTTTTACATGATATTCAATTTTCTGTAATAAAACCTGTGCTGCTAGTCATGGTGGGCAGGTATAGGATCCTGAGTGTGGAAATGGTGTCCTTCCTGGAGCCAGTGCTCTTCCATGGATGGTTCATTCCACATTCATTTATCAAAGGAAATAATGCCCATTGAGTCTAATCCCCCTCCAAGAGCTTGTGCACTCATTGTGAGTTATTCCCACATCCTGGCCTTCAACCGAAGTTCTCATGATGGCAAGTTCTGTCACCCTGGCCATCAGCCGCATTTCCCTGTGACAGTATGTCACTTGTCCCTCAAGCCAATTATTTTCTTGAAGTAATAGCCACTTCAACTGGATTATATTGATTAAGTGCGTTAGCACAATAGTGCCATTAGAGGTCTTAGTTTATATTGGCTTGTTTCCTATAACCTATGGATATTATTGTCTATGAATTAATCATATATTGCAAGAATCTCTTGAAAAAATATATTTTGAGTCTTTATCTAGTATCTGTTTGTAGGTTTCTCCCCTTGAAATATAATTTTGTATTTAAATTGTCACATTCTGCAAAGCAAGACAATTTCAAGGAAGTTATAAAGGAAAATAGAGAAGAGGATTCCTCAATTGTAAAGTCCCAACCTTAGCTAATGCTTTAATGTTCCAACTATATGCAGAAGGATTTAAGGTTGAGAAAAATGGAAAATAGCTTTCTAAAATCCCAGTATCACATAAGGGCTTTTGAATAGGGAAATGGATCCAGAACTATTTTTAACATCTTTACCACATATCGCTTCCTTAACACAAGTCAGCCAGTGACCACTTATTTAAACTATTTATTTAATCATGTGATATATACACTCGCCTAAATCATACTGATATGAATCATTTTTTCCCAATTGTTTTCACTTGTCTTCAGATCTCTATCATGTGTCACTATCAAGTTCTCTTCTTTGTCACTTTCTGACATTTTGCAATATAAAATGGTGTTCAACATTTGCATGTTGAATAACTTCTGCTCATACAGACCAAGTGGCTGCAATAATGGACTAATACAATCACCAACAAAAGTCAAACACTTTTTGCAGGATGTATGAAAAAATATCAATCAGTAGCTTAGAAATTATCAGCTTTCTTTATCAACTATATTTCCACAATAAAGCAAATAATGTTATGTAACCACTGCTGTATTAAATACTTCATCACAAACACTGAACTTGAGAAATAGGGTAAATACATTTGATAAATCATGGCAAGACCACAGGTCTGTATGGATCATACAGTCATGTGTTGTTACTGTGCTGTAGTCAGGGACATTAAGGATAATTGTGCAGTTATATATGTCACTAACTTTACAGTGAACTGATCACATTCATTAATAATATGACATGATTCAGAGGAGAAAGTATTATGTATACAATATACATCTACTTTCTGTTATTCATTAATATAAGATAATTGGAAGGTTAGTTATCTATAGTAAAATAATCATATGATCTATTATTCATCTACATTTTCCCATCAGTTTATCAATGTAGTAAACTTAGATAACCACACTGCACTGCTGACTTTATAGACTGTCTTAGTCAAGCTGCAGAGCAATGCAGCATTATGGATGTTGTCCTGCCAGAACTTTTGACATGAACAAATATTCAAAGTAATTTAATAATGCAACTTTCCTTAGTATTATTCTGTGATAATTTTTGATAAGGTAGAGAAAATAAATTATTGATAAAGAATGTATTTGGTAAATAGAAAAGCATTTATGACTAAAAATGTCACATGATTTAACCTGCTTTTTCAAACTACTAACCTGTTGGATCCATTGCCTTGCTGCCTGCACATGGGACAAAATGTGGGCATTAAGTTTACTTGATTGGCAACTCTCCTGGGTGTGTGGCTTGTATGCTCAGCCTACATGAACACTCGTGTGTAGTGCCAAGACTCCTTGCCTCTCCATTACAGTGTTATTAAATCTTGCCCCTACTCCATATCATATTGCAAGGTAGTCAACAACTCTGCAATAGCAATAACATTAAATAACATTTGTTTTTTGTGTCATTTAAAAAATATTTGTGGATTATCCAATTTCTGTAATACATCCTGGGCCTTGGGTCACTGGACAGGAATAAGATCTTGAGCATGTAAAAAGTGTCCTCCCTGGAGCTGGTGCTCTTCCAGCCTAGGCTTGTGGATGTTACATTCCACACTTGTTTACCAGTGGATATTATGTGAGAGCCCCTTCCTAAATGGCCACTTCTTCCAAGAGCTTTGTACACTTGGGGTGAGTCATTCCTGTCACCTGGCTCTCAGCCAAATTTTTTCATGAAGTGATGGTCATATCACCAGATCCTGTGAGTTTATATTTCTCTGGGTAAGTGGTTCAGTGAAAGTACATTAAGTTTGGATATGTTAATAGGAGAAGTTTTAAGAATTGTATATTTTTAACATTGATTTTGGGTTTTCAGGAGTATGAAGGTGAGCATAGCAACTTAGAATTGTGCAAGTACCACCCTGGAGTTCCTGTATTCCATGAAGGCCTTAAGTATTGGAGCTGTTGTAAAAAGAAGTCCACAGATTTTTCTGAGTTCCTGGAACAGGTTGGCTGCTCCACTGGCCACCACTGTTGGATCAAAACAGTAAGTTAGCATATTGTCTTTCTCTCAATGCATTTCTGACATAGAGTGCCTTGAATTAAAGGCTGATGGTATATGTATATTGTAATTTAATTTTTGATGAAATTTACCTAGTGATTGATGCTGAGTGTACTGGCCAGTGTGGTTTTATTTATTAACCCGTTGGATCTGGTTGCTTCACAGCAATCACATGGCCCAAAATACAATGATAGGTTTACATGAGTGGCTACTCTTTTAGGCCGGGCACATGTGAACACTCGTGTGCAGTGACCAGACAGTTTATTTTCTCTTTTCATTCTTAACTGTTTTTAGCCTTTTTGCCATTTTCCAATGTTCATATTTGTCATTTGATTTGCTTTATCCAGATGTTTTCCTTGCACAGATCCCATTTCATTACTCTAGGTAGTCCATAACTCTCAACTTTTGTTATTGGTGTTTTTAAAATTCAATTTTCTGTAATACAACCTGTGACACCAGCCACGGCGGCCAGGAATTAGCTACTAAGCATGGAAATGGCTTCATCCCTTGAGCTGTACTCTTCCAGTCATGGTTCATAAACACTACATTCCACACTCATTTATCAATGGAAATAATGTAAAAAGACCCTTGCTAAATGCCAAATGAGTCTAATCACCCTCCAAGAGGTTTGTGCTCTCATGACCAGATTTTCTCATGATGGCATTTTCATGTCACCTGGTGCCCAAGCCAAATTTTTCCATGACATGATGGTCACGTCATCTTGATTGTAAGGGATAATTGTCCTTATACTTTGATGGTTCCATAGGTATCAACAAGTCATTTTATTAGGCCTGGTTAATCTTGCAATATTTACCCTATTATTTAATTTTCTAGAAAAAAGTTATCATTGCCACTACTATTATAACTCCAGTAGAGTATTTAAAGAAAAGGGTAAGTTGAGGACTTGTAACTAAATCCTCTGTGACTAATGGCATGTGAAGCCATCTATAAGTAAACAAAATTAATAAAATAACACCTCAAATGGACAGTACATAAATACATGTAATCACTTCATCAGCTTTTTAAAGGTATTAGGTTTTCTTTATGTAAGTAACTTATTGTTACATAAACTGGTACCTAAAGTATTTATTAACCCACCTGCCACTGATTTATGTTCTGTCCCCTGTTTTTTTTTTTTTTTTTGTTACATACAGATCCACAAATGCTCAGCAAGCAAGGAGTCCACCACTTGGCCCTAGTGACCGATCCTGGTTTCCACATTCTTTGAATTGATGAAAAAATGGGTTGTTCTTTTTAATATAAATGATATCGATACTGTTATTATTGTTATTGATTTTATGATTATTAAATTGTTATTAAAATCTTGTTAACATTTAAAATACTGAAATAATGCTAAAGACCCT
>NC_051391.1:37724307-37731807 GCF_015228065.2 Penaeus monodon
CAGATGATGAGAAAGCGGAGGAGGTTGAAATGGAAGAGCGGGTTGATGCCATTGATTTGAGTGACATTTGAAAGTAGTCTCTTTGAAAATTGCTTCAGGACTTTTTTAAAAGCTGGTGTCTACAGCATATGATGTGCAATGATTTGAAGCCGACCACTTGTTTTATTTTGAACAATACTTGAGAGGTGGTAACTTCTGAAATATATCTTTTGATGCTGACATTGGAAACCGCTAAGATAGACTTTCAAAAATGAGGAAGGACGGCAACTAAAATACAGGGTACTGGAGAGTTCTACCATGGGGTATCAAGATTCACAGTTTAACAAGATAGTAAAACTTGAACTGATACACATTTTCTTGGTAAGCAAGCGTAAATCAAAACTATGCTTTGATGTCATGGAGGGAGAGTTAGACTGGATGTCAATATTCTCTTATTCTTATTAATTTTTGAAGCTTCAATGAAAACCTGGGGGTTTACATGGAAAATATTTTTATTCATTTGGTTACTTGAATACCAATGAGCAGTAAACTTTGATTCAGGTGGAATTACTCTTATTTAATAGAAAAAAATCTTTGGTTATGTTTAATCATGCACAAATATTGAGAAGGAAGAACAACATGGTAGTAATTGATATGGATAAAAAGACTGACCTGTTTTGTTGTTCTTTTATTTGGGAAATTCTAATTGTAGAGTATGAAAGCTGTTACATGTAAAGGTATGTGTGTTAAATTATTTTGATGTTTTTTTTATGCTGATGAATTTGAGTGCTGTTGTATGTCTGTTATGAAGGACTGCTTTAAAAATCAGCTATGAATGAAGTGTTAAAGAGAACAGCTGTACTACTGTGTTTGAAAAAAAATATCTTGGTTTATGTACCAAAATGTAAGTCACAATTAAATTGTATTGAGTTTTTGATTTGTAAAATTTTAAGAACTTGATTTTATGCAATCTGTAGGTAACTGTAATCAGGCAGAATAATAGATCACATTAGAAAATACATGTGTTTTAGCCTAATTATATATATTTATTTCAGTCTTTGTTTTCCTTAAAATTGCAGTCCAGTGATCTGGAAAGCAGTGTTTTGAAAGATTTTTCAGGAATTATTAACTAGATTTTGAACAAAAGTCCAGCAGAAAATATGAAAGGATTTGAACTGTGCAAAACTTTATCTGTACTTAATCTCAGATTTTGTATTGTTATTTCTGGAATTAGGTGATATAGGTACATGACAAATCTGTATGGAAACTTAGACATTACAAAACAGCTGATAATACTTTTAGCTTTTTTTCCCCCCCACCACCAGAATTCAATGCTGTATCTAGAGAGAGAAAAAAATCTGATACAAATACAAAGACACATTGATATATTGAATCGCTCCCATGTCTGTCGTAGATGGAAAGCTAAGAGTGAATGCCTGTTATATATTAAGTTTGACAAGCAGACATAAATGTCTGTGCCTGTAGTTAGGTGAAATCTCTGGCATACTACACTTAGTTACCAGTTACTGGTATTACTGGCAACTCATAAACCTCACTGGGTAGACAATAGTCATGGTGTGGGGCGTTAACCACAAGACATGGTGCGGATGTGGATTAATATATATTTTTTTTATACCAAGACTTTCTTTTGGACATGGTAAGAAAACTTTTCCATGTAAATAGAACTTTTTTTCAAGACCTATTTTCTCTTGAATCAGGTGTGTATTTATATGGTTAATGGTTGAGACAAGTAATTGTATTAGACATTACAGGTCATATAGGAAAGTGGTAAAGTATTGTGGCAAAAAGGGTAAAAATGAGTTGATGATTAGGAAAAAATATATCAAAGGTCATAGAGTGCTATAGGATAGTATGTTAGTGAAAAGGATAAGAAGGTAGTAAATGGAGTAAGGTGGGGATCAGTCAAAGGGGAAAGGGAATTAAGGGCAAAGGCAATTAGATCAAATGGAGAATATCTGTATCTGAGGAAGAAAGAGGAACGCTGCATGAGGAATACAGTGTTTAAGAGCCATCGTGAAGCAATCAACTGGTAATAAGAGTAGAAATGGGTGTAGGAGGCGAACAACTTGAAGAATGGACATGAGAATGGGAAGGTGAAGTATCTAAAAGAATGTTAAGATGGGAAGGATGTGAGTCACGTGAGCATCCAGGAGGGAACAGAGTGATAATGGGGGAAAAAAGAGGGATGGAGTGTGTTATGAGAGTGGGAGAAAGAGGGGTAACCCCCCCCCCCCCAGCCCTTGCTCGTTGTTATGGGCTCAGGAGACAGGAACTGAGGCCCAGTGTAGGCAATCATCCCTACCTTGGTCCTCAGCCCTTGCCTCAACAAATTTTGCATGGTCTTTTTCTCCTTTCCTTTTCCCTTTGTCATCCCCTTGTTCTGTTCACCTAACCTTAATTGTTAAACTAATTTTTGGCCTTTTTGCCACAATACTTGATCATAATGCTCCCTACTCCTTTAACTCCCCTTCTAACAACCTTTACCTTATGCTATGCCTCATCAGCTCCCTCTGTCTACCCTTTTGACTACCATACTACCCTCAAGTACTGTTCGACCTGTAACTTTACCCTAATCATTAACTTATTCCTAACCCTTTTTGCTAGTCTATTTTATCATTGCACCATATGACCTTTGATATCATAGAGCACTTCCTTACCTGGGGTCTTAAACCTCAAGCCTTACGCTATCACAATATTTTGAATACGCTCTAATGACCTTAATGGTTAATGTGGCTGAAATTTTCAATAAATAAAGAAAAAAAAGGGAGAACATAACGATAAGAATGGATGTTGGTAGTTACTATGTAGAGGGATGAGAGAGAAACATTCTCTTGGGGTCATATTTAGAAGTTTTGGATGTCCTCGAGAGTTTCTGGGGGGAACGGTGGAGAGGTCTGAGAAATGAAGGTTCTCTTAGGAGGAGAGGATGTCAGAGGAGCAGAGGAAGAGGAAGGTGGAAATATAGGAGAAGATGGGATGAAAACCTTCAGATTGCTTGGTGCAACAGGTAAAGTGAGGAGGAGGGGTAGCTACAGGGGGGGGGGATGTGTAAAGATTGGAGTATCTAAATTTAGAACACAAAAGAATTTGAGGAGAGTGGATGATTTGGAATCTGTCAAATTGACATCAAGCCTTGAGGATGGGGTAGTACTAGTAGTAGGTTGGAATTGTATTTACAGGAGAGGCAAGGGGCGGGAAACCAGAGAACTCAGTCTGATAGGCTAGTTGGTGAAGGGGCAAGCCTTAACCCATAACTGACGGGTAGCATTCATAGAGGCCGTGGCCTCGCTGCCGGGGGCTTATATCGTCGCCCTAGCATGCGCGACCACTCATGCCAAATACCAGCATCGCATGCCGTTTCTTCGTAATACTACGAAGATATGTTATATTTTCAGTTTTCATAATTTTTTACAGTTTCTACTTGCCAAACTTCCTGATAAATCGAGACTGAAGGGTATTTTTGTTGCTATATAGACTCCATAGTTGATCATTATTCGGTCTATAGTCTGAATAATGTGCGGCATCATGGAGTTGAAATCGTTGGTTTGTTGCATTTTTTTTGTTTGTTGCATGGTAAAAATGAGAAAGTGTTAAAACCGACTTAATCACACTTTCACTGGAAAAAAAATAATCTTTTGCCATGATTGTAACAAAAAAAAACTCATGGCATGTCCATACATACTCTATGGCATGTGCGTATGTGCCCCCGGCAGATGGTCCCATACCTTAGGAATTGGACAGTAGAAAGGGTTGAAAAAGGGCCTTAGTTCACCTCCCGTGACCCCCCACAATAAGATGGGAATGGAATCGGGGGTAGACTGTATTTATATAAATGATTCAGTGAACAATAAAACTGCAAAGGGAAGAAGCAAGTGACTGATTTATTTATTTTCAGGATCAGCAATTATTTTATGGTATGACAGAATGAAGCCTGTTGAGCCAAGGTAAGATCATAGCACAATCAGTGATATAATTTCATTCTTCATTTGTTCATTCTCTGATTTGCAAACTTTAATTTGTGCTTGCATAACTAATTCATTTTTCTGTTACCTAATATTTGTTTTGTATTTATTGAAAATCATTATTGTCTTTTATTCAGATTTTGTATTAAACACCACCATATATAATTTGTAACACCATGCTTACATTATCAAATTACCATGCATGTGTTATGAGGAACTAGGGAGAAATAAAACAGTAAGTTCATAATATAAAAGTAAACTTTTATGTATCAAGCACTCTTTTATACATTCATCTGTACAAAGGTACACTGCAACGATTATCATGAATATCTCGAGGTCATATACATATGTTTGCTTGTTTTTTTTGTAAATAACTAGCTTTAGACTTTTAATAACTATACTTGGCACCACATTACCAGTTATTTTATCTTTGGAAATTATTGCACAAGAATCCATGGTATATTTTCACAATACCATTTTGAGTAAACTACTTTTGTATTTGCAGCTCTTGATAAGAAAATGGTGAGCAATATGCATTTTGTTGCATATGTAGTAATTCTGTATTGAACAGGAATGTGTAATCATTCATATTATCAAAAAGGTACATTCTTAACTGCAGTTCTGTGAAGGCTTTCAAATTTATGCACAAAAAAGAAGGTAGTATGAATGCTGATTTTTCAGTTCTGTATTTGAGTTTTCATTTTATATTTATATTTCTTCTATAATGATTAGTATTTATGAATGATGGAAAAAAAAAAAAAGAAACTAGCTGTTTTCACTTATAATGCATAAACAGATTAAGAACATGAAGAAAGTGATTGCATCTTTATTATTTGCATCTAAAAATAATTTCTATTTCTCACAAGAAGAATATTTCCTATCACAGAATGTGTTATTAAGTAACTTAGATATTAGATCCACAGTCTTTCCATAACTTACAGAGAATGGCTAAGTTTGCCACTGAGTTGCTGGAAATTATATTTACATATTGTAAACTAAATCAACACAGATATGAACAAGCAGAAATAACTGATAACTTTCTGTCAGTGTAGTGCAAGATTTCTTTTATCATATAATCAAACAAAGAAAACACATTATATCTGCATTTCACAAAAAATATGTTTTTAAAATTTAATAAATATTTATTTACATACCAAAAGATTTCTTATGTTCCACATGCCAGTATATTAATATGCCAATTATAAATATGCCAATTTTTATAAATATGCCAATTGAATTATAAATATGCCAATTGAATTGATGCATTTGCAAAGACTTATTTTTCATTGTCTTTTCAAAATTTCAATCCTTTACAAAATAAAATAAACAGTAACTTGTTAATGTGATAAGTAAATGTAGAATTACACAAAAGCTACATAAAAATATTGCCATTTCTATATTATTAAATGTTGGAAAAAGTTAAAGGCACTTTTCAATGTTATTCACAGTGACATTGGCTTAATTTCTATTTTTTCTCAATAGTATTTAGAATAGATAAAGTAAAAAAAAAATACATCTTATTCCAATATCATTTAAGAAATAATGTTCTGATTATCAGTGCATGTAATATGCAAGACTGTATCACAATCAACAAAACTGAGATACATAGTGAGTGTGAGTGTGAGTGTGAGTGAGTGAGTGTGTGTGTGTGTCTTTATTTGTTTGAGCATACGTGTGTGTGAGAATTTTTTACTCACTTAACTCGAAATATATCACTACTCTGCAGTGACATTAACAAAAGTAAGGACACTCATCCCAATAACAGTGCAATCTCTTGAAAAATACTTTATCATATATATTGTATATGACACAACAAAACTCTTCAAATGGTATAAATCAAATCTAATAAACCTCTGAATGGATGCACAACAAGCTATAGAAACAAAAGTCAGGACAATATTAAACTTAAACTAAGAGAGAGGAAAATATGGTCTTACCTCAATTACATAAAAATTTACAGTGAGATAATGAAAACGGGATTGTGAAACAATGCAGTTTTGTGACAACACAAAACACGTCAGTGTGGAGTTGTACATAAATAAGCTTTTGAAAAATACTAATCAACCTTCATTCATTTTCTGATATATATCTAGAACATCAAATAAAATATTAATTTAACAAAGATTTCATCAATTAATACATTTCTGTCAAAAGCTACTCAAAACTTTCCCAATTAGTCAAGGCATTTATTTCTCTTGAAATAAACATTAAGTAACCTTTCCTTTTTACATTAATAAGAATGTTATGAAAACACTCTCCATTAAACAACCACAGGTAGTAGTAATAATGATGATGATGATCACGATAATGATAATAATAACGATGATGATGATTTTAAACAACAATAATAATAATTACAATACTAATTACAATAACAATAAAAAATTCAATATGATAAAAGAATCAAGAATATGAATATCAATAAATAATAATCCTTCTTTGCATATTTTAATTTAGGATAATTTACAGATTTTATAAAACCTTATCAACTATGCACTAATATTTCTTTTCCTTGTAAAGTAATTTATGAGAGCCACATTTGCTTGGATGACTATGGAATGCATATCTGAGACTAGTTGGTCTAAAATATTGTATTTTATCTTTTAACTCTAAAAAAGTGATTGTTACTTTTACTGGTGAATAAACCTAGTGAACATTTTTTTTTTTTTTTTTAAGTTACACAAAAAGGTATTTTCAACTATTATGAGTGAATATACAGTTAATAAATATGTTGTGGATGACATTTAATTTGATGATTTTAAATGACTATAAAAATTCCTACTTTATAATGATGAGATGTGAGGGAATTTCATTGGAAGTATCAAATGTTGAGCAAAACCTGATGTTTGGATTGTAAAAAATGACATACAGTGTGATGGGACTACATAATTTACACACAAAAAAACAGTAATCAATGACACAGCAATCTCGTATCTTCTTTTTCTTTTTTTCTTCTAATTTCTTCAGGGTTTTCAAAACATACAAACAAAAAATTATCTCTTGAGTTCTGTTAGTCTCCATGTAACTTATAATGAAAGCTGCTATATACCTTATAAAAACAAAAACATTAAACAAGTTGGTAAGAAAGATAGAAGGAAAAAACAGGAAAAGCAATGACTGAAAGACAGCAATGATATATATATATTTTTTCTTTTATGACCACTTTCATGTCAATAATCTATTTACTGGTAATAAATGGTTGGCATATGCAATTACCTTTGTTCAAAATTAAACTCACAAATCTTTGCACACACAAAACCTTAGCTGATCTCATTAAACAGTCATTAGAGATCCTGGAATGATCGAAAACAAAAATCAATTACTAGGTGCTAATGTTATGAACAGGAAGGTTCATAATAATATGAATTTCTATGACAATTCCATAACTTCTAAGCTTCTGAAAGGTCAACAGACGAGATCAGTTGACATCGCTCTGGAGGAATGAACTTGAAATATAGAGAAGAAATAATGGCAAGAGAAAAGGTAAACGTATTGCCATGTGCATACATGTACAAATAGGCACGGGCAAGTGAGCTTA
>NC_051391.1:37736807-37739307 GCF_015228065.2 Penaeus monodon
TGTGACCGCATGTTCACGTTACTCGCCCCTCGAGCCAGTTTTTTCATGACGTGACAGTCACGTCACCTAGATCCAATGGGTTAAGCAGCCTTGAAACTTGAAACTCTGTTTCAGTCTATTATAGGAATGAAGATACGATACAAAAAAGAGAGATAACTGAAATTATGCTTAGAAATGAAGAATACAAAAGAGATGGGTGGGAGAAGAGGAAGGGAAAAATCATATCTAAAATGATGAAATAAAAAAAGAAAGGAAGAAAAGAGAAAAGGTACCTGATATAGGAGATAGGTTGACTCCACAAACTCTGGTCTCAAAGGGTAAAACATCACATCCGGAGAAATGCGTTGCCAGTTGAACCTCTCAGGCAGAACCCCATACTTCTTCCATATTGTGTAGTACAGGGCATGTGTGCAAATGGCCTCTTCCATGTCTCCAGCTAAAACCTATGGACAACAGCTCTCCATTAATCAATAAGGGAGGAATTGGGGACACAAGGAAAGTGTGTTTATGATAAGAGTACAAAGATAAAGTGATGACAGAGCATATGGCAGACAGATAGAGAGAGGGCATGATGATGATAGGAAGTAGAAAACATAAAACAACACGTGTGCGAACACACATGCACACACACGCACACACACACACACACACATAAAAAAAAAAAAGGTAAACAAAGATAAGAGTAAGAAACAAGAGCATAGCCCTTCTCCTCCTATTTGCCCTTTCTCTCCCTGGTCCTACTGGCTGTAGGAGTCTGTGATGGGCTGCCATACTGTTACAATATTGTTATTGCCATAATATCCAACATGTACCTGATTCTGAATGACAGATACAGTAAAAGAATCATCCTCCCTCTTGTACACTGTTCACTAACTTTCCAAAATAAATTTGTTTATCTATCTATTTATCTTTCTTACAAAGTGGACACTGATCCTAGACGAATTTTAAGCAAAATAAGCCCTGACTAATAAAAAAAGTGATTCTCTATCAGTATCATTGATTCAGAAGAGAATCTAATTACAGAAACATTAATCACATAGTTTAATTATAGAAATGTTAATCACACATAACATTCAGCATAGGATTTCTGTTGACTGATAGGACATTCAAAGCTTTTCAGGAGTAATTTTCATCATCATAATATTACCTGCACTCCAGCAAATGCTGCCTGAAGCGAATCTATCCAAGTGGTTTGTGTTCCTCCATTCTTCATATCAACATTCACATACAGAGGATGCTCGCCAAACCCAGAATTACAATGTGGCCGACTGAAAACATGGGAATCAGGAGTATTAATGAGGTTGCATATAAATGTACAATCACCTGTTTCATCATGTTCTCTATACATAAATAACACTAATTACTGTTCATTCCTAAAGTAAAGATTAAAAACCAACCTAAACAAAGTATAAAAACTTAAAATAGAAGGTGCAGATAAAGGCATGGTAGGAGAAGATGAGCTGAGAAGAGAGATCTTACAAAAAAGAATAAAAAAGAAAAAATTGAAGAAGAAAAAACTAATCCATACGTACCCACGCCTCATATACTGCTTGACGAGTGTGTATGTCTCATTGAACATTGAATAATCATCTTCCTCCCCAAAAAGAATGAAAGCCTTGAGGAGGTACTCATAGAAGCTGTCCAGCCCAGCCCCCACTCCACTCAGCTCCCCCATCCACTTGCCCGTGTCCACATCCACCACGTTGCCTGGAGGAGAGAAGGAAGGGACAGTGAGGATGGAGTAAAGGATGGGTGGATGTATAACAGGGGTGATAATGGAATGAAGGTGAGAAAGGCATATAATGATGGAATGAAAGAAAGTTAGGTAGGTGATGAAATGAAGAGCAATACAATCTGACCTTGGTTTTATGGACTTCCATTCACAGATATTGTAAGCTACAGACAAAATCTGTGCTACAGAGTTGTGACACAAGCTGCTGCATCATGTCTATCATTTTGTTTACATCAATTCAACCCCCTATGTAGCTTATTGCTCCATGGATTTTTTCCATTTCTTTTTTAGAAGTCAGTGAGTTTAAGTGTTTTAGTAGTCGACCATTTTCTATAACCTTATTGTCTGGAGGAAGAGTTGAAAAATAGTAAAGTTGCACATAAGCTTGAGTTGATCAGCAAGCTAGAAAGTGGTACAGCTGTGAAGCATGTGAGGAATATGGGGTAAAAAATCTAAATTTCAGATATACAGAATGCAAAATCAAAACTTACTGAATATGCCCTGAAGTATATCATACTGCATTTACAGTGTGCTGGTATTTTACACTCAGATTAGATGATGTGCTTGATTATGATTATAATTGTATTATTACACTTACTCTCGTAAGTGTAATTTTGGTAACTATGATCAGTTGGCAATATCAGACCAATGTCTCCCCCCTTTTTGTCCAGTAAAATGAGATCTACTGTATGTGAAGACAGAACAGAGGCTGGATAAAAGCATTGAAAGCAAAATAAGGTATTAAAGCAGAGAGGAAAGGATTAATAA
>NC_051391.1:37744307-37769307 GCF_015228065.2 Penaeus monodon
GTGATGAAAGGAGCAGAAAAAAAGAGTCTCATTAAAACATGCAGACATAAAGATAATTAATCATTATCTATTAGACAGAAAAACTCTACTCTGCATTCCTCATCCTGTATCAAAATTCATGTAATATCAAATTTAACAGAAATTACTAACAGTCCATCTACCCCAATCAAATTTTTTCCAAAAAAAAAAACCTTCACCTGAGCATAAAACCCATTTAATCTGTTACTTTAAGACAAATCAAGCTGTTGGTAGGTAGATAAGCAGATATATTCTTATTAATTTCCACTCTCTTCCTCTCCCCTATACTTTTCATTATTTCAACCATTCATGTATCAATAAATTTTCACTAGGAATAAGAACATTGAGTAATTTTTTTTGACATCCTTCATACCCATAGTGTTTGTGATGAACAAAACACAACACAGAGAACACTGTGGTTATATAGACTGACATTATTGATAAATGTACAAGTGATGGTATATCCTAAGTGCCTTGAATAATTTCATGTTATACATAAATGTTGTAATGCACAAAGGGTTGTTAACTTTCTGTCTTACCAGGAAAGGCATTTCAGCATGGTTAGTAGATAGCCTGATGCTATCATAACCGTTTCTGACCTAAAGGAGTAAATCTTCTCACCAACAGTCTGTTTCAGTAAAAAATAATGAAACTGAATAAAATATGAACAAAATGAAAAACACATAACCAATAATTTCAGCTGCATCATCAAAACTCACTACCTAACATTAAATAACCATTAATTCATCAAAATGCATCGTCACTTACATCATTAAAATAACTGCTAACTTATGTCCTTGTGCCAAATGAACCATGAAACTTAACTTGATGCATCTATGGATGTCATATATGGACATGCCAGACCCACTGTGAGTCTGGTTTATTTACACATAGATGACTCCACAAGTATTTAATTAACAACGAGTCAATTATTAGTATTACTATTTATCCTTCTCCCTAATTTCCAGAAATATTTTCTTTTATCTTATAATGCTATTAATTTTGACAACATGACAATAACTATATCTATAATGATAATAACAGCACTGGTATTGGTAGCATTTGTAAAAACATTCTCCCAAAAACTCAAGGAAATGTGAAATCAGGTAAAGGTATGAGATCTACTAATTGACTCTTTGGTGGCTGAGCACTGTGGAGCCATCTATGTATCAAAACATTTCACAAAACAATAGTACTGTGAATACTATATTTACCCAGCAGCATTACATAAGAGTTGTGTTCTGTTAGAAATTTAGGTAGGAAATAAATGTATGGATGATGCATTTGCTAAATGTGACCTTCAGATGGAGGTACTCTCTTCTGTGGACAATTTTGGATATTGAGTTCTTTAATGATTTCCCTACAATCAGGAATGGAAGAAAAATAATAGAAATATCAGCCCTATATAAGCAGTATGATATATAAGAATATTATAAAAGAACAACAGACTACCTAACTATTCATATTTTTAGGAATAAAAACTTTCACTGTAGCATATAGGGTTTAGCTTGTTCTCCTCCTAAATTCGTCCTGCTGCCCAAAACACATACAGACTGCATACAATAAACATACTCATAAAGTTACCAATCCTGTTTCAATTCTCAGCTAGGCTTGTCAAAGTATACAGGTTAGAGCTTAATTCTACCTTAGCTAAAGGCTTTAGCTCACCATAGGGCTTCACCCCTAAAAGGCTTATTCTAAACACACAGGCTATTTTCATAGTGCCCCCTCCTGCTGCAATATAAAAGAAAAGCTTAATTTTACCTTAAGACCCTAATATTCATTTTCCTTACCCCTTACATATATACATATGACATTATATGAATTATATATATACTTTAACTATGAAATAATTTGAGAGCTCGTTTTTACTTTATGTCCTTAATGCCAGTCATCCTTTTCCCTAAATAATTATAAATAAGTATAGGTTAATCTTTACAGTACAGATGCTCTAAGCCAGGGCAAATAGATATTGTTGGGCAAAATGTTATTATCAGTACGAGAAATAACTGGACACAAAGGTAACACCACAAATTAAAAAAAAAGATTGTGGAAAGTGCCATTCACAACCCAAGTAAAAAACAACAA
Source organism: Penaeus monodon (assembly GCF_015228065.2). Classification (NCBI taxonomy): domain Eukaryota; kingdom Metazoa; phylum Arthropoda; class Malacostraca; order Decapoda; family Penaeidae; genus Penaeus; species Penaeus monodon. The sequence continues at coordinate 37,746,414 of NC_051391.1, forward strand.
CAACTATCAACCAACCAATTTACAGGATGGTTGGTACTCAGTAACATTTACCATTCTGAACTCATGGATTCTAAATCTCCAAGTCCTTGAGTGGAATTTTGTAATACGTATAAATTTCAACCCATGAGGCACTATTTTTCATAGTTGTATATTCTACTTTAGTTATGAAGACTTCTGACAAAATTTCCTTAGTAGGTTTATTTAAAAGCTGTGTGTCAATGATACTATTGAATCTGGTTTTGAATAACTACAAATTTGTGTAAAGCGTCCAGATATAGTAGTTTTTGTTCATGGAAACCTACTGGAAAAATGGTGTTGGTGGTAATTGGTGTGGTCAAGCTCTTGGGGTTCTGGTGAAAGCCAGCAAATCCTGGCATGTATATTCTGGAAAGACATAGGAGTCCTAGAAATCACATGCCATTCTTTACTTGTAGGATATTACCATTATTTGGGTAATTTTTCACAATATCTTTGCATAACTGATCACGATAATTTTGGTATCGAGGGATTCCTTTTACATATATGCAAAAATTATGCTGTGGAACTCCCCTGGACCCACCCATTCTTGGCCCCAATAACAGGGGAGGGCACGAAAAGTACCAAAGAAATTGCGGAATAAACTAACAATAATATAAAAACAAAATGAAGATAATACCTCACCATACTGTTGAATCACAGCAGCACAGAGCTAAATGCGGGGCAATATGGCAATGGAGAACCTACATAGTATATAGTACTGACTAAATCACAGGTTAGTATATCTACTTCTCTGGATGCATTCCAATACCACACAGTGGATCCTTTGTCTTCTAGGGTGGGGGTTGGGGGGTGGCAGCCACCCAGGGGGTAGCTTGCAGTGACTTATTCATTGTGCATTATTACTATATTTACTTTTTAACTGTACTCTATTCATATTTTCCACCACAATTTTCCTGGTACCTTTCATACTCTCCCCAGCTATTGGGGCTAAGATTGTCACAAAATGGGGGGTTCCCAAAGCATAATTCTGATATATTTAGATTGTAGAGAGTCAGAGGAATCCACCGATACCAAAATTGTCGCAATCAGTTATGCAGAGGTATTCTGAAAAATGAATGTTATTAGTAAAGGACAAATCAATTTTATCATTGTGAGATGATGATCTTCGCACAAATGTCCCCTGGCTTATTTCATGCCCCCAAGAGGTATTAGAGTTACGATAGGTTTACACAGTCTAAATTAGGTATTATTGGAAATGACGCCTTACACTAAATATGTAGAATCTGACAATGTCATCAGATAGAAGGTAACATTCTAAGACACTTTTCTTCTACAGTATTTTCTATGCAAACTATTAATAAGGATAATAGAAAGGATGTAAAAATTTAAAAATTCCAGGTGCTCCGTAATATGTAGTATCCAATGGCGAGAAGAAATGATGCAGAATGTGACAAAAGAAGCTGGACCCAAAGGAAGTCAGTTGAAATTCAAATCAGTTCCACTATGGCTTGGCTGTGTATAAGGTACTCTTTTGCTTTAATATGTAAAATATCCTGGCAATAATGAAAAAGAGTGGCAGCTCTATCATCTAAGAAGCAACAAATTAATTGGATGGAATTGTAGCAGATAACGTAAGCCTGGGAAATCACATGAGCCAAAGGGAATTGCACTTGACCATGACAACAGACACTAGCAAGTTATTTTCTGCAATAACTAAATTACTGAAAGTTTTACTTTGATTCCTTGCTTTTACCCTGCAACTCTCCTGATACTTCCCGTGCCCTTCACAGAGGAGCTGTGCTTCCTCTGTGAAGGAAATGAGTGCTACATTTGTTTAAAGCACGACAAGAGCTTTCAGAAAAACATGTTTTCACCCGGAAATTGGTTAGGTGTCATTTCCAGATTTACCTAAATTTATTAGTATTGGCAATATGTACATGTTCTACAGTATCACCTTGTCAGGAACTTGTCCACACCAAATGTTAGGCCTCAGACTGGTTTCCTCCTATTATAATATATAGACTTGAGCTCCTCTCCTTCGAGCTGGAGGATTCAAAGCCTGACTTCCCGTCCATCGAATGAACCACAAATACGCATAAACCAGTCTCAGACTCACGGATTCTCCCAGTCGGGCCCTCTCCCGCTGCAGTAGATGGGGTTGAGCTCGTCCTTAGGGTATGCGTGCTTCATGTAGTTCTCGTAGCCGAAGTAGAACATGGCCCTCGTAGCATTGGCCAACTCTCTCCTCTCGTGCTCGGAAACCCGGCCATATTTCCTGTCCAGATTATTAGGAGGATACCGAAAGATGTTAAAGGCCTTCTCGCTGGCCCAGGAACCCTGCAGGAGCACGAGGAAGGGCGCTACAGAGGCGAGAAGGAACAGGATCTTCGCCAGCATGCTCTCGCCTCGCCAGCTGACATGGTAAACAAACAACGGGGAAAGTCGCTCACGCACGCACGAACGCACGGCGATAAGGCGACGAACAAGCGATCGTGACGATAAGGAGGTCTGGCTGATTTTTCGCAGACTAAATGGGCGTGCGGGGATTATGGTATCTATAATGTGGACAGAAGGGTTGTAATTCAAAGAAAGGAGGAAATCAATAGCATTAGAGCGCTGCTACGGATACTATACGGAGGATGAATATGAAAAATCAAGTGAAATTAGCGGAAGATAGACGAGAAATGAAGATGAAACTTAATACAAATTTGAAATAATCAAAATGATATCCTAAATGTGACAGTTGGAAGAAGAAAACGGCGAAAAAAGTGACAAGGAGAGAACTGAAAATAGAATGAATAAGAGAAGAGAAAAAAAAAAACTCTCTGACGTGTCAAAAATCAGCTGATGACGGTCGCTTCTTTTTTTTTCGTTTAACTAATGTCTCGTCTTTTCCCTGATCATTATTTGTTTGATTTCAAGATTTATATACAAAATTCATGGATTGTTGTGAATGTTCTTATCATATTACATTAACGATTCATATCTCGAATAAAAATGCGCAGCGACAATGAATATATAGACATGATGTAAAGTGACTGAAACTGATAACGTAGAATACATTGTAACACATTTAAGGAATACTGATGATGGTATTAATAAAATTAATTGTGTATGGCAACAAGATGACAGTAATTTATGAACGAGAATATTTATATAATACTTTCACAATGATAATGGCGATAACAGCAGGGAAATTACAACGATAACAATGGCGATGAGTAATGATAAACAGACAGTACGAATATCTGCGTAATTCAGGGTGATAACATCAACAGCTCGTAATATCTAGAATGTGAAAACAACACGAATTATGAGGAAAAACAATAACAAAACAAAAAGAACTAGAACACTAGTAATAATAACAATCATAGTCACAATAAAAAATATTATTAATGATAGTAATAGTAGTAGAGCAGTAGTAGTAGTAGTAGTAGTAGTAGTAGTAGTAGTAGTAGTAGTAGTAGTAGTAGTAGTAATAATAATAATAATAATAATATATATAATAATATAATAATAATAAAAATAATAAATAATGATACAATAGAATAATATGAAATAATAATGATAACAACAATGATAATGATAATGATAGCGATGATGATATGATAATAATAATGATAATGATAATAATCGTAATAAATAAGACATATGATAATAAATATAATGATAATATGATGATGATAATATACATAATATATAATGATAATAATAAAATAATAATAATATAATAAATAAAATAACACAACATAACTAATAATAAAATAAATAATAATAATAATAATAATATTATTATTATTATTATTATTAACGATAATAATAATTATGATGATAATAATAATGATAATAATAATAATAATAATAATAATAATAATAATAATAATGATGATGATGATGATGATGATTATGATGATTATCATAATCGTAGTAATAATAATAGTAATAATAATAAAGATACTATTAATAATAATAATAACAGCAATGATAATGATAATAATAATAATAATGATAATAATAATAATAATAATGAAAAAAATAATAACAACAAGAACAACAGCAACAACAATAACAACAACAACAACAATAATAATAATAATAATAATAATAATAACAATAATAATGATGATGATGCTGATTATGATGATAATCATAATAGTAGTAATAATAATAGTAATAATAATAAAGATACTATTAATAATAATAATAACAGCAATAATAATGATAATAATAATAATAATAATGAAAAGAATAATAACAACAAACAACAGCAACAACAATAACAACAATAATAATGATAATAATAATAATAATATAATGATAATAATAACAATAATAATAATATCAATAATGATAAAATCAGTAACAAAAACAATGATAATAATGATGATAACTATGATAATGATATCAATCGTAGCAGTAACAATAATAACACTGTTGATAAAAAATAAGGATAATATCAATAATAATGATTATAATAATAATAACAACGAACTCAGCATTAGAATACTATTATTATAATGATAGTAATGATAATAACAATAATGATAATAATAACAATAGTAATTACAATAATAATAATGATAATGATGATAATGATAATAATAATAATAATGATGATTATAATAATAATAATAATGATAACAATGATAATAAAAATAAAGATAATGAAAATAATAAAACGACAACAACAGTAATAATGATAATAATAACAATAACAATGATAATTATGATAATGATAATAGTAATGATAAACAATAATAATAGCAATACCAACACTACTACTAATATCTATAATAATGATAATATTGATTACAATAGTTTTGATAATAATAATAGCAACGTCAATAATAATAATAATAATAATAATAATAATAATAATATAATAATAATAATAATAATAATATAATAAATAATAATAAAAATAATAAAAATAGTAATAATAATAAAAAATAATACATATAAAATATAATAATAAAAAGTAATATAATATATAATATAAATATAATAATATCAAGAACAACAAAAATGGTGATAATAATGATAAAGATAATGATATTAAGAACAACAATAGTAATGAAAATAAAAATGATGATAACAATAATAATAAAGATAATCATAACGATAGGAATGACAATAATATTAACAGTAATAACAATAACAATGATAATAATGATGATGATGAAAATAATAATGATGATCATAATAATAATAATAATAATAATAATAATAATAATAATAATATAATAATAATAATAATAATAATAATAACAATAATAATTATAATAATAATAATATTAATAATAGTTCTAATAATGATAATACCAACAGCAACAATAATAATCATTAATAATGATAATAATAGGAATAACTATAACAATGTTAATAATAAAAATTATCATGATAACGGTAATAAGAAAAGTGATGATATTGATTAAAAACAAGAACAATAATGATAATAATAATAACACTAATAACAATAATTATGAAACTAACAGTAATAGTGATGATAGTAAAAATGATGATATTAATGTCAATAATAGTAAATGATAATAGTAATTGTGATAATAATAATAGCTATAATAATTATAATAAAAAAATTAAATAAAAAAGTCAATGAAATAATAATGGTTATAATGATAACATTAATGATAATGGTGATAATTATCTTTATGATAATTATAATGATTATGATAATAGAAATAACATTTATGATAGTAACCTAAATAAAGATATTGCTAACAACAAAAATAATAATGGTGATAATAATAACGATAATAACAATGATGATGAGGACAGTGATAAAGGTAATAATGATAATAATAATGATAACGAAAGTAATAACAATAATAATAACAATTATGACAATAATGATAATAATCATAATATAATAATGATAACAATAATGAAATAATAATATTAATGATAATAATAATAATGATGATGATGATAATGATAATAATAATATCAATAAAAATAGTTGTCAATATCACCATGATCATTACTGTTATTATTAAAATAATGCTCATCATTACATAATAATGCTGTTGATAATATTCATGATGATGATGATAATGACAATAATAATGATAATAATAAGGATAATGATAATAACACCAATATCAATAAAAATAAAATAGCAATAACAATAAAATGAGGGTAACAGCAATAATGATAATAACATCAGTGATGATAATAATGATAACAAAAATAATGATATTGAAATGAAAATAATAACACCCTCGCCGACTCTAAGGCCGATCTCGCCACGACTAACATCATGCTCGGGCGCCACGTGTTTGAGGCAGGGTCTCGACCATGCGGGGTAGCTTCACCAAGAGTCCTGCGCCCTGGTTGCGGTCTTGGTGCATCGGCTGCGAAGTGATGGCTCACTCAAGCCGAGAGGGCGAGGGGCAAGGCGGGCGAGGCGGCAGCCTCACGCAGGTGCACAGTGAGGCTTCGTTGGCGGAAGTGGAGCCCGGGACGTCTCGTCCAGTAATAAGGCAGCATCACAGGGTTTCCGAGTGTCCAAGACCGGGCCTGGCGCTGCAAGCGCTGGAAGCCCATGTACTGGTTGGGCGGTAGTGTCAAAAGGGGTCTTCTATCTATCTATCGATCTATCTATGTGTGTGTGTGTGTGTGTGTGTGTGTGTGTGTGTGTGTGTGTGTGTGTGTGTGTGTGTGTGTGTGTGTGTGTGTGTGTGTGCCCACTGCTGGTCAGGCACCAAAGACCGCAACGAGGGCGCAGGACTCTCGGTGAAGCTACCGCGTTAGTACGTGATGTCAGTCCTGGTCAGATCGGCCATCGTAGGGTCTATCATCTCGGTAGGATCCATTACAAGGCGGGTGTGCATGGCGAGCGCGCCCGTTCGTCATGGGGACATCGGAAGGGCGGTCGTACAAAGTACACCCGTTCGCCAAAGCAGAACATCAGAGAGCGGGTGCATCTAGATGATGCGCCGCATACCAGTTTGGAACATCAGAAGGCGGGTGCATCAGGAGGATGCGCCCGCACGCCAGGTACGGAATTTCGGAAAGCAGGTGCGTTCGCACCCCAGGTATGAAAGGAATCTGAGGGCACATATGAGTGCGCCTGCACACTAGTACAGAATATCAAATGAGCCGTTATCAACTTGGCACTATCACCTGTATAGATGAGAGCTGGCTAGCGAATCGCATTAGACCCGAAGGGGGCGGAACCCCTTGGAAGCCCTCGAAGCGTTGTCTCTGCGGAAACAAGAGTGTATTAGATATACTGGATTTAGTATTTGGGCCCAGTGTGTTCTAACACACACTGCATTACTGGGTGCAAAGGTGACACACGACCTTCTGTTACTGCGAAGCCGATCATGTGGGTATTCCGAGAGGATCCAGTGGAGGATCTGGCTTAAAATTAATTAATTAGTGGGTGACGAAGGAGATGTAACATCTCCATATGTACGATTGCAGCTTTCTCAGGCGACCTGTAAAAGGGATCATCAGAGCTCACCCCAAAACGAGACTTGAATGGAGGCAAGAAGTCATGGCCTTGGTCCTGAAACAGTTCTGGTTGTTGCCCTGAGACGTTAGAAGGCAAAGCTCGACGATTAAATAGTATAAAACAATGATGATCTTAAGATTAGACCTTAAAACTAAGAAACACCTTAAGATTAAGTATATATGCACAGCATGCAAATTAAAAGAACAAAACGAAAAGAGAAACATAAATAATCTGGCAGAACTCAAATTCTCTTGGCACAGACGCACACAAAATGCAGCTATATAAATAACAATAACATCAGTGTTAAAACGTGCAAGGCGCCAAGATGCTATGAGGCCAACCAAAACCTGGTGTTCTACTATACTACAAGGATAGGAAAGGTAGAGAACCATGTTAAGAGGACGATAGGAAAGGATGATATTTACAAGAATACTCTGTAGAAAGGATAGATTCCCACAAAGACCACCTCTACACTTCCGGCATAGGGAAAGAGCGCAGACCATGCCTGTATGCAGGCCTGAATGCATACAGGCAAATCAGCCAGGGGGTCAGTCAGAGGAGAAGCTGTTGGGGATTGACCCTCGTGAGGAGTAGAGGAGCAAGGTTTAGGTCCTGCCTCGCTTGAGAAACTGACTAAGGGTTTCTCTACCCACCCATCAAAGTGCCGATGGCACCATACTTTTTAAGCTACTTCGACCGGTAAAGTGGCTAATCCTCTATTCGCAGGAGCTTTTCCTGCAGCCAGGGCGGGAGTCTCTGGAGAAAAGTTCTCTGCACCAGAGGTACAGCTGCCCCAAGTTCACCAGGATAATCGTGCATGCCTCGGTAAACCATGGTCTCGACCCCGAGATAGAAGTCCCATGGGGAAGTGTTGCCGAGTACATACGACCCAAAATGCCGAAGGTACTCTGCGGACATGCGCATCCCCCAGAAACATTGTCGAAGGGTCTCCTTAAACTTATCCCAGGTCCTGGTCCCGTCGAAGACTAGGGAGTTAATGACTATGTCTGCCGTCCCCTTGCAGCTAGCACGGGCAGCGCGGATTAGAGCCTCATCTGTCCTGCTCAACATATCGCAACCACATTTCCAACTGGCTGGCTGGGACCTTCGCCCGGTAAGGCGGGTCACGTAGGGTTATGCCCTCGTTCAATGGACGTGGGTAGATGGATGCTCGCTGAGACGAGTGGTCAGACGTGACCACATGCACCCCCACTTCCACATGCGAAGCAAAGGCTGTAGCTATTGATCGAGTGTGAGAAGGAGGCTCAGATGTCCTGGGCTCCAGTAATCGCATGATATTGGTGTACTTCCAGAGTACTGAAGCGAGAATTACAGTCGCCCAAATTTATCAACCAGCTCTTCATACATCGAGAGCGTGAGGTGGTCACGGGGTTCTAACGTCTGCTCTAACAGGAAAAGTCATGGACCTCAAGGAGGGTTTTGCAGAGGAACTCGAGGACTCATTAGTAGGTTCTCTTAGGGCGCTACTGCGTGTGCGAGGCATTTTGTGTTCCAGTGTAGTGATCGACTCTTGAGTACCCTTGTTAATTAGGTCATTAGCGCTGCCACCACCTGGTTAGTACGTCCAGGAACAATAAGTGTGCCTAAAGAAGAAGACGTGTAGAAGGGTGTAAATTGGTAAAAAGGAAAGTATGTATGTGAGAAAAGAGTTTTCTCTGGTAAGCGTGTTAAAATCCGAGGGGAGTGCGTGTCAGCCTTAAGGACTGATAGAAGGAAGTCAATTGCTTGCCACAGGTAGCCAAGTATGGTATCATTTGTCTCTTTAAAAAAAGTTTAAGTAAAAAGAGGAATTTTACTCACGGATCTTAAAAATACACATTTATTATAACACGGACACTTTAAACAAACACGTAAAACTGGTAAAACACCAAAAAGTAAACATTAAAACACTAAGAAAATGAACGCAAGAACCAGAACCTAAAACAAGATAAAGGAGCATTCGGTTTTTATTATAAAAGATGAAAAACTTAAAATATCCCACCTTACTGCCTTTATAACCTCGTCCTTACGACCGCAGGGGAAACCACAAAAAAAAACAACAACGTCAATAGCTTCCACCAGGTATACATCGGCCGCTATGACAACCTATACCCCTGCCTACTCCCGCTCAGTTCCCGGGCTACATATAGCCGACCCCCAGCAAGGATTTAATTAGTGGGCTGGTAACTAGCCCCGGGTACGAACTAACTTCCCCCTCCCTAGATGGCGTGGCAGGTTCCGCCGAAGATAAATAGCTTGCTTCACTGTAAGCTTGGGGTTACAAGCCCTTACCTATAAAAATGCTATTTAAAATGATAAAAGCTTTAGACAAAGCTAAAAAGGTAAGCAAGCTCTTACCCCAGCTTTAAAAGAGTGCATATAAAAAATAAAATTAAATGGCTATGGTTCCCTTAAAAACAAGGATAAAGTGAAGGATGATATGAAATATATAAAACAACCAATAAAAATACAGAAAAAAATACAAGGAAGACGGAGGCATCGTCCACGTGCGGTTGCGCGGTTAATTCTGCTTTCTTCAGGGGAGACTCAGGTATTCCCAGCGCCCCGGCGCGACTGGCTAGGTATGGGTCACTACACCAGCACTTATTCTACAACCACTTACTTGGCTTTCGATGGCCTCGCACAAGGGCTTCACCAGGCACTTTATGATGAGGAGTGCTGTTCTGTCCCACCGTTCCCTACCAAAAAGTCAGTTGTAGCGGGGCGTTGACCGAGTAGACTTTGTACAACCCAAAATGCACAGTTTTCACTGAAACTCTGTATTATCATTTTCCCTCGGCATCCTTTCCCTTATTTCTCTTTTTTATCATTCTTACTCTTCGTCGATAATTCCAAAGTGTCATAATAACCCGTGACGGGAGTAATGGTCGTCACACACACACACACACACACACACACACACACACACACACACACACACACACACACGCACACACACACACACACACACACACACATATATATATATATATACACACACACACACATATATATATATATATATATATATATATATATATTTATTTATTTATTTATTTTTATTATTATTTTTTAAAAATAAAAACGACAATTGTAGCGGGCAAATTCCAAGTCATCATAACGGGGGTGATGTGCGTGAAAAATAATACATAAAACTATAATTACCCTTAAGTTGGCGTCCCAATTCTATAAGTGTTTATACCCAGGGTGTCAGCATGAAAACACGCGAATCCCAAAGTGAAACAATTTAATCTCCAATCCAAAATGGAGAATAACTAGAAAAAAAAACTAGTGCTGATAAACTCTGAAAAACACTTGTGTAGATAAAAAATGCAGTGTAAGAAATAATTCAGAGACGAAGGCCAAATGAAAAGGAAAATAACAATAAAGGGGCACAAATCACGTAGAGTGTCTGGCCACCCACAAGGTCAGGCAGGTATCAACCGAGACAACACATCAAGCAAACGAAAAGATCCTGGCAGTTATTTTTTAAGACTAAAACCTTTCTCCCTGGAGGTACATATCCTGTGATAACTTTGTTTCGAACATTAAATTGCAACACTGCAGATACGATCCTCAAGCAGTGTCCCTTCTATGTGAAGTGGTCCTTTTATGCTCTGATACTTTGACTCATTTAGTTCTTTGGGAATTCATCAAAGAGACTGAACACTGTAGACGGAAATGCAGCATGTCACACAGTCCAAAAGAATCTAGTAGTCTCATACACGAAACCACAGAAAGTTACTTAACTTTGGGAAGAGACACGAACTCAGAAAATCACGGCGCGAAGCTAGGTAAATCCAAAAAGCGAGAGCTCAAGTATAAAAACACTAATAGCAGGGCAGAAGTCAGGACCGAAGTAATTCCCTTTCCCAAAACCATGGGTACCCCGAAAGAGACTCCCGAGGCCATGCCCCAGGCAAAGTACCGGAAGAACGAAACCCGATAGTTCAACAGTTCAAAGGGCTCAAATAACCATGAAAGAGAGAGAGAGAGAAAAAAACTTATGACACTTTGGGAGTGTCGCCGAAGAGAAAGAATGATAGAAAAAGAGAAATAAGGGAAAGGATGCTGAGGAAATAAACAATAAACAATTTAAGTGAAAACTGTGCGTTTCGGGCAGTACATATTTACAGTATTTGACTTTGAAAATATATTTTCCCTTGGCGACTTTACAGCACGCTCCAGCCGAGAGGGCGAGGATGCAAGGCAGGTGAAGCGGCAACGTCACGAAGGTGCACAATGAGTGGAAGTGGAGCCCGGGATGTCTCGTCCAGGACTAAGGCGTCCAGGTGTCCAAGTGGGTCGTCTATATATATATATATATATATATATATATATATATATATATATATATATATATATATATATATGTCCACAGCTGCGCAACCAGGGCGCAGGGCGTAGCTTCGTGGTAGAAGAGGTAGAAGCCTTAAACACGTGGCGCCCGAGGATGATGTCAATCCTGGCGATATCGGCATTAGAGGCGGCGAGTGCGCAGCTTTACACTACAAATAGTGTAGTTAATGATGATAATATTGATGGTAATGATGATAATAATGATAATGATAATTATAATAATAATGATAATAATAATAAATACAACAACAATAATAATAGTAACAATAATAATAATAGTAATGGTAATGATAATAATGATAATGATAATAATGATAGTAATAACGACAATAATATGGATAATAACATAATAATGATAATAATTATGACAATAATAGCAACAATTCTAATAAGTATAATAATGATAACAGTAATAGTGATGATGATAATGATGATAAAGATGATAAAAATAACAAAAACAATAACAGTAGTGAGAATGATAATGATGATAATGATATTGATAGTGAAAATGGAAATGATAATAATGATAGTGATAATAATAGTAATAACAAAAATAATGATAATGATTTTTGAAAATAATAATAAGGGTAATAATAACAATAACAATAATATTAATAATAAAGATCATAATAATAATGATAATAATGACAATAATAATAAAGTTAATAATGATAATAACATTAGTGATAATTTTTATAATTATAATAATTGTAATGATGATGACAATAGAAATAACATTGAGGCCGGCCACACACGTGCAGTTTTAACTGACAGTTATAACTGACACAGGGTTAAACTGTTAAAAATTAAATGCACACACACACACACACACACACACACACACACACACACACACACACACACACACAGAGTTCAGTCCCTCAGTTTTTACCATGGATTCCGAGGTGTACGATCTTGCCGCTCTCTCTCTCTCGGTGTATTCTTTGTAATGTTACAAACATTATTACATCATTATGACATCATTATATCAGACTTCTTGGTGGCACCAGGCTCAAGTTCCTCCAACTTCTTTACTAATTTGCTATAGGCAGCATCTTTCTTTGTGCGGTCAGGATATTCTTCACTTTTAACTTGCCACAGATCGATATAGTTTAATGAATTCAACAATCACTTGGTTTTGTTTATGTGCCATCTCAACAGACCGCACTCACCGCTACCACCTGTAGGAATGAGAAGTTGAGAACTGTACAGTTACGAATCCCCACACACGCTCAGTTCAGTTACTCCTTTCAGTTAAAAATATGGAACATTGTATTTGTCCCAGTTTAACTGTACAGTTTTGTCGAAATGAGCAACTGAGATACCCACCACGTTCAGTTTTAACTGACAGTTATAACTGAACAGTTATAACTGTCAGTTAAAACTGTGGCCGGCTTAGTAGTAGTTAGATAGAGAGAGAGAGAGAGAGAGAGAGAGATAGAGATAGAGAAAGAGAAAGAGAAAAGAGAGAAGAGAGAGAGAGAGAGAGAGAGAGAGAGAGAGAGACCCATGTAAATTAATATATCTTAAAAAAAGATATATATATATATATATATATATATATATATATACATATATATATATATATATATATATATATATATATATATATATATATATATAAATGCATACATACACACACACATATGTATATATAAATATATATATATATATATATATATATATATATATATATATATATATATATATATATATATATGTGTGTGTGTGTGTGTGTGTGTGTGTGTGTGTGTGTGTGTGTGTGTGTGTGTGTGTGTGTGTGTGTGTGTATGTGTGTACATACACACAGGGAGAGACATCAGCATCATACTCTGCTTGAAGGAAACGAAACTTGAGAAGAGAGACTAGGGATCAACAGAAGAGAGCTACGCGTTATTTTTGGAAGATCTAAACAAAAGCTAACAGAAATTTAAACAGAAGCACACGCACACACACACACACACATATTCATTTTTTTATTTATACACACACACACACACACACACACACACACACACACACATATATGTATGTATATATATATATATATATATATATATATATATATATATATATATATATATATATATATATGTATATATATATGGATATACATATCTATATCTATCTATATGGATATATATGGATATATATTTATATCTATCTATCTATCTACACACACACACACACACACACACACACACACACACACACCACATCGGGTTCCTAATCCCTAGAGGAAACAGCTTGATGAACTGAAAGGGAAACACAGCCAACTAGAGGCCGTGTCTTGAACAAGAGAAAGCATCGAATTCGGGAGTGACGCGTGGGATGAGAGCGCCGTAAAAAGAAGCCAGCGAGGGTTCACACAAAGTAGAACAGGACCTAAATAAGTCCAATCAACGAGGTATTGTGACACTCCCAGAAATGATGACAAGGCTGACACGCAAAACTTTTAATTGGATTTTTTCTTGGGGGGTGGGGGGGTGCTCGGGTTTCTGGCTCAAACACATCAAAACTGTTTTAGTTTCAAAGAAGCTTAACGGATGTCTCATACACCACGTCTTGCCTGACTGGTTAACTAAAGGGAAAACCTACCTGATGATGAGAGGCCAAGAAAAAAAAAATACATTCACGTACTCGCCACTGTGAAAATTACTGACAAGGATATTAACTGAAGAAAGTAATAAACATTTGGAAAGAACAAGCGATTAACAAATAGTTATGTAGGAAACGTACATCAGAAACTAAGGAACAATTGCCAATAGACAATAATTTTGTGGAATTGCCGAAGGAGGAAAATTGCTGGCCTTTCCTAAAACTCAATTGACGGTATTATTGGGAGGGCGCCTGGCAGCAAAACTGGAAGATCTGACCTTACCACCTGATGGAATAAAACATTCTAAAACACATCCCTTTTACAGCATTTCCGCCGCGAAAATGTCGTAAAAACAGGACGCCATTGTAGTAGATGTATGCAAAGAAAATCAAACGAGCCAATTAGCTTCGTATTTGAACGTGGCGTAGCGACAGACACAAACGTTAAGTCTAATAGAGTCAGTTATAGTTATAACGTGACAACAGACGCTGAACCAAGGGGAAGGTGGTTAAAGTTGAAATCGATTCATCCTTGCCAGGTCAAGGTTTTCCTCACAAGAAGTGGGGATGTCCTTCGAAATATCTGCAGAATAACGAAGCAATTCTTATATTCTGATATTTGACGAATTACGATGTACTATCCACACCTCCGTCTTCTGTAGCGAGTAATAATATTCGTAATGCAAGTGATAATGTTATTACAGTACATTAATGCCATTGTTAAAAGCGATAATGGCAACAGTGATATTAATGACGATAATGATAGTGAAAACTCTTCAATCTGTTCTTGACATTGCAAAAGCAACTCTTCGTCCTTTGTAAACTGGCTCTCACTCACTCATCAGATCATAAAGGTTATGTCACCCAAGGCCACTAATGTTTATCATTGAGTGTAAGCTAGGTAGGCGGTAAGATGTGAACAGTACTGGGTGAAAGTAGGTTTACAACAACAACAACAACAACAAAAACCCACCCGAGTCTACTGAACGTTTATTGTATGATTTAGTTATTACACCTCACCTTTCACTGAAGGTATGATTAAAAAGAAAGAAAAAAAAAACAGAGGAAGGAAAAAAAAGAAAGATAAGAAAGAGAAAGAGAAATATAGAAAGAGAAAGATAGATAGATTGATACAGAGAGAGAGAGAGAGAGAGAGAGAGAGAGAGAGAGAGAGAGAGAGAGAGAGAGAGAGAGAGAGAGAGAGAGAGAGAGAGAGAGAGAGAGAGAGAGAGAGAGAAAGAAACGCATGTGAATAAATATATAGATTTTGCTTTATGAGGTAGATGAAGAAATCTCCCTCCCACTTGCTCATTCATAACACGCTAAGACGTAGAAAGAGTTCTCGGATGCGCTTTTTTATTATTTATTTATCTATTTATTTATTTATTTGTTTATTATTATTATTATTATTATTATTATTATTATTATTATTATTATTATTATTATTATTATTATTATTTTATTATTATTATTATTATTATATTATCATTATTATTATTATTATTTTTATTATTATCATCATCATCAGCTGTAGGAAACAGAAGAGTCATTTTGAAAGGGAAAAATATACTTTGTATTGATACTACTACTACTATTTCTACCAATTAAAATGCTTACATGGAACAAAAGTATAAAAACAAATTAAGGATATCAAAAAAAAAGAAAAAACAAATACACACACACACACACACACACACACACACACACATATATACATATATATATATATATATATATATATATATATATATATATATATATATATATATTATATATATATATATATTTATGTGTGTGTGTGTGTGTGTGTGTGTGTGTGTGTGTGTGTGTGTGTGTGTGTGTGTGTTTGTGTACGTGTATGTGTGTGTGTGTGTGTGTGTGCGTGTGTATGTGTATGAGTGTGTGTGTGTGTGTGTATGTATGTGCGTACGTGCGTGTGTGTATGTGTGCGTGCCTGCGTGTACGTGTGTGTGTGTGCGTGTCCATATAAAGCGAATCTTTTCCCCAAAATATATCAACGACAATCAGGTGAAAAGAGACCACCTAGAGGACTCACCACCACCTTCATTAGCATAGCAAGAGCCATTTCTCTGACAAAAATGAAAGTCGTGCCTCACTGCCCCCCACAACACCTAGACTGAAAGGTCCGTAGAACTTAGGACGAACGCCGGGGACATGAGAGAGAGAGAGAGAGAGAGAAGAGAGAGAGAGAGAGAGAGAGAGAGAGAGAGAGAGAGAGAGAGAGAGAGAGAGAGAGAGAGAGAGAGAGAGAGAGACAGAGAGAGAGATAGAGAGAGGGGGGGGGGAGTCGAAGTCAAAGTCAAAGTTAAAACACTTTACTTCATTAAATTACAATGGTTATTCTTTACATAAATACATTTATATTTACGTTTGTGTGTTTGTGTATTTCGTTTTAAAATTACAGCTGTTAATTTCTCTTATATTATCTGGTATCATGTTCCATATCTTGGGTCCACGTATTTCCATTTGACGTGCCCCTGTATAGGTATTCGATCTCTTTATAAAAAGGGAATTTACTTGACGTGTCTGGACACCTGATGTGTTCCCTACAGTTTGCAAGGGCATTAACCATTTTGGATAATTCCCATGAATGAGTTTGTAAATGAATACACATGTGTCATAGCTGCATTTAGAATGGACTTTTAACCATTTATTTTTTTGATATGTGGGGTGATGTGATCAAGTTTACCGATATTACCTAGTGCTACTCTGGCAGCAAAGGTTTGTAATTTTTGCATCTGGGTTTTGTTAGTCGATCCCCAAATGTTTGTACAATAGTTAATTATGCTTAGAGCTAGTTTGCACAACCATGATTCTAGTTTCAGTAGTGATTTGATTTCTTATGTGATTAAGATATACCAGGGTACCCACAACCTAGTGATTATTCACTGAAGTGCTCGGTTTGATAGAGCAGCCTTCAAATTCTATGGTTGTGTCATTGGGAATTCAACTATGTTCTGCCGACTAACTATGAATATACATTGAGTTTTATATGGGTTTAGTTTACGGCCATTTGCGTCAAAATATAATTTTGCTTGTGTAAGAGTATGTTGAGTGTTTCTTATTAACGTATTTAAGTTGTTTACCGAGTCACTATGAAAAAACTCTGAATCATCGGCGTACTGTACTAAAAGACAGTTATGGGCTATTGTTGATAAATCATTTATGGAAATTGTAAATAGGATCAGACCTAAAATAGAGCCTTGCGGAACACCAAAAGGTACTTGTTGTTTTGATGACATATCATTATTGATTCTTACCGATTGGGTCCTTGTATCTAAATAACTCTGAAACCAAAAGGTATCAATTTTATGATTTACTAATTTGTTAAGGAGAATTACATGGTTGACACTATCAAAAGCCTTAGAAAGGTCGCATATTGTGAGCAAATTTACCTAATTTTTGTCTATGGTATTATACATTTCATCAGTAACTTGCAGTAAAGCTGCTTCAGTAGATAACCTATTTCTAAAACTATGTTGTGTTTTAGATAATAAATTATTGGACTCTAGGAAACTCGTCAGCTGATTTGCTACAATTTTTTTTCAGGAATTTTGGATAAGATAGGGAGTATAGTAATAAGGCGATACTTATTGACATGGTCTATATCCCCCGATTTGAAAATTGGTGTTACTATACCATGTTTCCAAAGCGACGGAAAGACACCAGTAACCAGAGAGGTGTTAATAATGACCGTCAGATAATGTACAGTTGCATGTAGACTATCTCTGATAAAGTGCAAAGCAATACCGTCTGCTCCTACAGCATTTGTTTCGCGATGTTTTATTACTAAGATGACTGTTTTTATGTCCACTGGTTGTGGTCTGAAAAAAATAGTTGTAGGCCTTGTAACGTAGAAGCAATTGTTTGCTCATAAGTTAGTTTTCCAATTTTTGAAATGGTCATTAAAATGGTCGGTTCTTTGCATGGGCCTTGTGCAATCATTAATGAGGTGTTCGTTGTTGAGCACTATTGTTTTAACAATTTTCTATGTTTTATTAGAGTTGTCCTTATATTCTGTGAATTTATTTCTGAAATAATTTCTTTTTGCACGTTGAATTAGCAATTTTACATTTTTCTTTTTGACTTTATAATCTACGTGAAGGGCAGACTCATTTCTATTACTTTTAAGGGCTTGGTGGGCATTGTTTCTATCGCTAATGGCTCTCTGAATGTCGTCATTTATCCATGGAGCAGGGGGACGTCTGACGGTTCGTGTTACGTAGGGAAAGAGACAGAGGGAGGGAGGGAAGGAGGGAGGGAGAGGAGGGAGAGAGAGAGAGAGAGAAGAGGGAGGGAGAGAGAGAGAGAGAGAGAGAGAGAGAGAGAGAGAATGAAGGAAAAGAAAAGGAGAGAGAGAGAGAGAGAGAGAGAGAGGAGAGAGAGAGAGAGAGAGAGAGAGAGAGAGAGGAGAGAGAGAGAAGGAGAGGGGAGAGAGAGAGAGAGAGAGAGAGGGAGAGAGAGAGAGAGAGAGAGAGAGAGAGAGAGAGAGGAGAGAAAGAGAGAGAGAAAGGAGAGAAAGAGAGAGAGTGTATATATATATATATATATATATATATATATATATATATATATATATATATATATATATACATATATATATGTGTGTGTGTGTGTGTGTGTGTGTGTGTGTGTGTGTGTGTGTGTGTGTGTGTGTGTGTGTGTAATATATATATATATATATATATATATATATATATATATATATATATATATATATATATATATATTGTATATATATATAGATAGATAGATAGATAGATAGATAGAGAGAGAGAGAGAGAGAGAGATGGAAGAAAGGAAGGGGAAAAGCGAGAAGACGGAATAGAGAAAGAGAGAGAGGAAGAGAGAAAGAGAGAGAAAATCCTGAAACCTATATATGACATAATTTAGAAATCGTCTCCTTTCTCACGAACCTTCACCCTCCCTCATAACACACACGCACACCTGTTCCAGAATTCCTGCCGCCCTCTCCTCTGTCGTAAAATCTAGCCCCGTCTCGTATCAGCATGAGTGTCCTCCGCTGTCCGACTCGCCAGGGTTCGAATTTAGCAATTGCTTCATTTTCTTATTCTTCCTCGCACCTGGAGCCTTGGGTTGAATTGCCTCTCTCCTCCCTCTCCCCTCCTTCGGTAAGTCACCTCTCTACTCCCTCTCCCTTCTTTCTCCTCCCTTTCCATTCCCTCCCTTCGTTCCTTGGGCTAATTCGCCACTCCCTTCCCTCGCTATCTTCTCCCTCCCCTCTCCCTCTTTGGGTTAATTCACCTCTCCCCTTCCGCTACCCATCATTAGTTATCCCTTCCCTCCTCCTCTTCCTTCCCTCCCTCCCTCCCTCCCTCACCCTTCGGCTGATTCACCTCGACTTTCCCTTCTTCTCCCCCCCCCCCCTCCTCCCCCTCCCCCATGTCCTTCCGGAAGCGACCCCTTTGGAAATATATTTAGTCCGCCATCGTTTCTGAAAGGATTACGGTCAGCGCTGTGGCGAGAGAGAAGGGTTTTATCATGTGATTTTTTAAAAATTATTAATGGAGAAAGGGGGTTCTTCACTTTGTATGTTGTGGGGACTTGGGTGGTAACGGGTCTATTATTATTTTCTTCTGATTCTAATTATGCGACGGTAATGTAAATGTGTGCATGCGATTATGATCACATGTCCATATGCACGTATGTGTGTGCAATCAAACGCAAGGAACACACACACATACACACACAAACGCAAACACACGTATACACACAGACACGTGCACACAGACGTACACACACACACACACACACACACACACACACACACACACACACACACACACACACACACACACACACACACACACACACACACAAACACACACATGTACAGAGTTTCACCAAATATTGCTGTTCATCTGTGACAATATTAACAATAATAGTAATGATGATGATGATAATGATAATAATAACAACAATAATAATAGTGATAGTGATAATAATAATCATAATTATAATAATGATAATGATAACAACAACAACAACAACAACAATAGCAACAGCAACAACAACAACAATAATAATAATAATAGTAATAATAATAATAATAGTGATAATCCTAGTAAATGTTGGGTATTTACAAGAATGCTAGAGATCTCGAAATACACACTTAAAAAAAAAAAAATAAAAATAAGGGGGAAAAAAAAAAACCCCTTCCCCCCCCAAAAAAAAAAAAAAAAAAAAAAAAAAAGGGGACCCAAAAATAAAAGAAAAAGGGTTAGATAAGGGTCAGGAAGGAAAAAAAAATTGGTTGGTTAAAATTTTAAATTTTAAATTTCTTTTTTTAAAATTTGGAAAAAAGGGAACAAGGAAAAAAAAAGAGAAAAGAGGGAAGAAAGAGAAAAGGAGGAGAGGAGAAAAGAAAAAGAGTGGGAAAAGAAAAAAAAAAAAAAAAAAATAAAGGGGAAAAGTAAAAAAAAAAAAGAAAGAAATACAAAAAAAGAGAGAGAGAGAAAAAAGAGGAGAGCGAGAGAGAGGAGAGAGAGAGAGAAAAAGGGGGAAAGGGGGAGAGAGAGAAAAGGAGAGAGAGAGAGAGAGAGAAAAGAAAAAGAAAAGGGGGGAGAGGGGAGAGAGAGAGAGAAGGAGAAAGAGAGAAGAGAGAAGAGAGAGAGAGGAAAAGGGGAGAAAAGAGGGAGAGGGGAGGAGGGAGATGAGAGGGAGAGAGGGAGAGAAAAGGAGAGAGAGAGGAGGAGAGGAGAAGGGGAGAGAGAGGGGAGAGGGGGGAAAAGGGGGGGAGAGGGGGGAAAGAAAAACAGAAAAAAAAAAAGATAAAAAAAAAAAAAAAAGAGAGAGAGAGAGAGGGGGGAGAGAGAAGAGAAGAGAGAGGAGAGGGAGAGGAGAGGGGAGGGGGAGGGAAAGAGGAAAGAGAGAGAGGAGAGAAAAAGAGAGAGGAAGAGAGAGAGAAAAAGAGACGAGAGAGGGGAGAGAGAGAGAGGAGGGGAGAGGAGAGAGAGAGAGAGAGAAAGAAAGAGGGAAAGAGAAAAGGGGGAGAGAGGGGGAAAAGGAGAAAAGGAGAGGGGAAAAAATGGGGAGAAAAGGGGGAGAGAGAGGGGGAGAGAGAGAGGGGAGAGAGAAGAGAAGGAAAAGGGAGAAAAAGGGAAAAGAGAGAGAGGAGAGGAGGAGAGAGAGAGGGGAGAAGGAGAGGGCAGGAGAGAAGGGGAGAAAAGGGGAGAGAGAGAGGTGGAGAGATGGAGAGAGGAAAAGAGGGGGGAGGGAAGGGGGGAGGGAGAAGGGGGGAGGGGGGGGGGAAAAGGAAGGGGGAGGAAAAAAAACCCCCCCCGAGTTTAAAAAAAAAAAAAGAAAAAAAAAAATGAAAAAAAAAAAAAAATTTAAATTAATACAAAAAAAGGAAAAAAGATAGTAGAAAAAAAAAAAGAAAAAAAAAAAAACAAAAAAAAAAAAAAAAAAAAAAACAAAAAAAACAAAAAAAAAAACAAAAATAATAAATAAAAAAAAAAAAGAAAAAAAAAAAAAACAAAAATGGGTGGGGGGAGGGGGGGAAAAGAAAAAAGGGGGGAGGTTAAAGGGGAAAAAAGGAAAAAAAAAAAAAAAAAAAAAAAAAAAAAGAAAAAAAAAAAAAAAAAAAAAAAAAGAAGAAAAAGAGAAAGAGAAGAAAAAGAAAAGATAGAAAAAAAGAGAAAGAGAAGAAAATGTATTTGGGGGGAGGGGGATTGGTACTTATATTGAAATCTTTAGTTGTTTTTTGTTTGTAAATTGGTATATGGATTTTTGATATACCCTTTCCTATAATTTTCCCCCTTTCTCCCTTTTTTTCAACCTTTTTTTTTTTTTTTTTTTTTTTTTTTTCTCTTTTTTTAATATATATTTTAATTAATATTATAATATATAAAATATTATATATAAAAATATAAAATTATAAAAACATAACATACATAATATATTATATTATATTAAATTTTAAAACAAAAAAAATAAAAAAAAAAACAAAAAACACACAAAAACAAAAACACACAAAACACAAAAAACCCCAAAAACCCCAACAAAACCAAACCCTTTTTTTTTTTTTTTTAAGTAATTTAATAATTTTTATTGTTTAAAATTACTTATTGTGTGTGTGTGGTTTTTGTGTGGGGTGTGTGTGTGTGTGTTGTGTGGGTGTGTGTGTGTGGGTGTGTGTGATTGGTTTCCCCGTTCTGTAGTATATTTATATAAAAATATATTTTTAAAAAAAAAAGAAAAAAAAACGAAAACCCAAAAAAAAAAACAACCAAAAAAACAACAATAAAAATTAAAAATAAATAAAATAATAAAAAGGGGTACATTGTAAAAATTTAAAATTATTAAAAATAGGAAGAATAAAGAATATATATGAAATAAAAAATATATTACAGATATATATAATTTTAGGGGTAAAAAATTTTATATAAAAATAAAAAAATAGATTAGAATATAAATATATATTATATAATAATATAT
>NC_051391.1:37774307-37776807 GCF_015228065.2 Penaeus monodon
GTATCCTCACTTCTACCAGAAAGAAAACCGGAAAAAGAGAAAGAGGAGGAAGAAGTAATAAAATGGAAATTACTGGAAACACTTCAGCGCATTGCCATATGTCGTGCACAGTACCATTTTGTTCTTAGCACAACAATCTAACCAGATTACATGTTGCAGATTATCATCATCATCATCAAGGGGCTAACGCCGACGGGGGCGGATGGACGCATCCACCCTTCGCTTCCATCCACGAGGGTCCCTCGTGGCGAGTCTCCGGGCAGGCCCTCGGCCCATCTCTAATTCCTCGCGACAGGTCTCGTCGAGCTGCCCAAGCCATGACCTCCTGGGTCGTCCAACAGGCCTCCTCCACCCAGGGTTGTCTCGCAAAGAGACAACCTAATGGGCAGGGCCATCCACAAGGAAACGAGCTAGGTGACCATATAGCCTGAGTTGGCGATCCCGGATTATGCAAGTAACAGGTCCCATTCCAATCTCACGGTGTAACCGTCGGTTGGACACGTGGTCCTGCCAACTGTACCCCATGATCCGGCAAAGGGACTTTTTATAAAAGGCATCACGACGAGACTCCAAGACATTGGATAGGTTTCGCTTCCATAGAACAAAACTGGCAGTATCAAGGCCTTAAAAACACGTAACTTGGTCCTTCTGCATAGGTACCGACATCTCCAAATGCTCTTGTTGATTGAGTTCATGGCTCTTGTTGCCAGACCAATCTGTCTATTGACTTCTTGGTCTGACAGCCCAGAGATATGGACTACACTATCAAGGTATGTAAAACTTTCCGTAACTTCAATGCCCTCGCCGCAAGCATGAGTCGACTGAACCGGTTCCCTTAACAGGCCCCCAAAATCCTGAATCTTGGTCTTGGTCCAGGAGACCTCTAGGCGTAATGGCTTCGCTTCATTGCTAAATGCATCAAGAGCCGCCGCCAGTGACTCCAGGGACTCAGATAGGATAACAACATCGCCAATATAAAGGTCTGAGACCTTGATATTGTCCAGTGTTGCTCCACACTGACTTTGGCTAGTAGTTCTGCCCATTATCCAGTCCATACAGGTGTTGAAAAGTGTTAGTGCAAGGACACAGCCTCACCCTTGAATTAATAGGAAAGAAGTTCGACAGACCCCCCACCACACTTTACAGCACTTTCAGTACCAGTATAAAGGCTTGCTATTAGGCCAATAATCTGCGCCAGAATTCCCCTGAGTCTCGGGATCTCCCATAGCGATTCCCGATTTACCGAATCAAACGCCTTCTTGAGGTCGATGTAGGCTGCAAGCAACCCACAACCAAACTCACAACGGCGTTCTACAATTACTCGAAGCGCTAGTATTCGGTCTATTGTGGACTTGCCAGGAGTAAATCCAGACTGCTCTGGTCTCTGATGCCTCATTAGGTGGTTGCGGATCCGTTTCAAAAGAATGTGGGCGAAAACTTTGCCTGGTATGCTGAGCAGTGTAATGCCACGGTAGTTGCTACAATCCCAACGATCCCCTTTCCCCTTCCAGAGAGGGATGACCACGACCCTCAGCAGGTCAGGGGGAATGGTACCAGACTGCCAGGTGGCAGTCAGGACTATATGCAGGCCCTGAGCCATAGGTTCACCCCCAGTCTTTATAAGTTCAGCAGGGATATAACATATGCCTGCAGCTTTCCCACTCTCCATCTTGGAACTCGCCATCCTAACCTCCGTTAGGGAAGGAGGTTCATCGCTGATGGGTGGGTCCAACACACTGTGACATCGCCTGCATCCATGCTAACTGTTGGAGGGTCTACCTGGTACAGCTGCTCTAATACTCAGGCCAATGTTCACGAACCCAAACATGATCTGAGATGATCCGTCCATCCACTCTAAGCCCTCATCTGCGAGGAGGGCTTAGAGTTCAACTTTCTCAGGGCTTGGTAGGCAGGGCGAAGGTCGTTTACCAAGAAATGGCCTTCAACCTCCTCTGCAAGATTCCTGATGAACTGTTCCTTGTCTCTTCTCTGCAGTGTCCGAGCCCTACACACCATGGAGCAACGCAAGACTTGATTACCATTCAGCTGAGCCATGCGACACGCTTCAGTGGCATCTAATGTCTCCAGGGAGATGGAATTCTGCCTTGCCCTCGGGCATACGCCAATGGACTCCTGGGCTGCTTCGAGTGTTACGCACTTGAAGAGCTCCCACAGAGTAACTGGGTCCGTCAGGTTGTCAGGTTCTGTGAAACAGTCAGAGACTACCATGGTGAACCCACGGGCACACTCCTCCTCACTTAGTCTGTCCAAGTGAAACACCTTAGGGTGGCCACTGGAGGGATGAGGAGTTTTGAAGTGAACCCTTAGGGTAGCCACAGTAAACCCTGTAGTTCTGGAGGATCCTCCATCGCGTGCTAACAAGAATGTGGTCGATCTCCTTGGCCACTCTACCATGTCCAGCGATGCGGGTTGAGGCGCTGGTACCAGAATCCTCATTCTCTGGGATCTAGCAAAGTCCCGGAGAAGGAGGCTATTCTCG
>NC_051391.1:37802900-37808821 GCF_015228065.2 Penaeus monodon
GTGGGGATTGACCCTCGTGAGGAGTAGAGGAGAAAGGTTTAGGTCCTGCCTCGCTTGAGAAACTGACTAAGGGTTTTTCTCTACCCACCCTCAAAGTGCCGATGGCACCATACTTTTTAAGCTACTTCGACCGGTAAAGTGGCTAATCCTCTATTCGCAGGAGCTTTCCTGCAGCCAGGGCGGGAGTCTCTGGAGGAAAAGTTCTCTGCACCAGGGGTACAGCTCCCCCAAGTTCACCAGGATAATCCGTGCATGCCTCGGTAAACCATGGTCTCGCCCCCGAGATAGAAGTCCCAGGGGGAAGTGTTGCCGAGTACATACGACCCAAAATGCCGAAGGTACTCTGCGGACATGCGCATCCCCCAGAAACATTGTCGAAGGGTCTCCTTAAACTTACCCCGGGTCCTGGTCCGTCGAAGACTAGGGAGTTAATGACTATGTCTGCCGTCCCCTTGCAGCTAGCAGGGGCAGCGGGGAAATTAGAGCCTCATCTGTCCTGCTCAACATATCGCAACCACATTTCCAAACTGGCTGGCTGGGACCTTCGCCGGTAAGGCGGGTCACGTAGGGTTATCCCCTCTTTCAATGGACGTGGGTAGATGGATCCCTCGCTGAGACGAGTGGTCAGGACGTGACCACATGCACCCCCACTTCCCATGCGAAGCAAAGGCTGTAGTGTTGATCGAGTGTGAAAAGGGAGCTCAGATGTCCTGGGCTCCAGTAATCGCATGATATTGGTGTACTTCCAGAGTACTGAAGCGAGAATTACAGTCGCCCAAATTTATCAAACCAGCTCTTCATACATCAGAGCGTGAGGTGGTCACGGGGTTCTAACGTCTGCTCTAACAGGAAAAGTCATGGACCTCAAGGAGGGTTTTGCAGGAACCGAGGACTCATTAGTGGGTTCTCTTAGGGCGCTACTGCGTGTGCGAGGCATTTTGTTTTCCCAGTGTAGTGATTGACTCTTGAGTACCTTGTTAATTAGGTCATAGCGCTCCCACCACCTGGGTTAGTACGCCCAGGAACAATAAGTGTGCCTAAAGAAAAAGCGTGTAGAAGGGTGTAAATTGGTAAAAAGGAAAGTATGTATGTGAGAAAAGAGTTTTTTTGGAAGCGTGTTAAAAATCCGAGGGGAGTGCGTGTCAGCCTTAAGGACTGATAGAAGGAAGTCAATTGCTTGCCCAGGTAGCCAAGTATGGTATCATTTGTCTCTTTAAAAAAAGTTTAAGTAAAAAGAGGAATTTTACTCACGGATCTTAAAAATACCCCATTTATTATAACACGGACACTTTAAACAAACACGTAAAACTGGTAAAACACCAAAAAGTAAACATTAAAACACTAAAAAAATGAACGCAAGAACCAAAACCAAAAACAAGATAAAGGAGCATTCGGTTTTTATTATAAAAGATGAAAAACTAAAATATCCCCCTTTTCTGCCTTTATAACCTCGTCCCTTTCGACCGCAGGGGAAACCACAAAAAAAAACAACAAATCAATAGCTTCCACCCGGTATACATCGGCCGCTATGACAACCTATACCCCTGCCCACTCCCGCTCAGTTCCGGGCCTAAATTAGCCGGGCCCCAGCAAGGATTTAATTAGTGGGCTGGTAACTAGCCCGGGTACGAACTAACTTCCCCCTCCCTAGATGGCGTGGCAGGTTCCGCCGAAAATAAAAAGCTTGCTTCACTGTAAGCTTGGGGTTACAAGCCCTTACCTATAAAAATGGGTATTTAAAATGTTTAAAAGCTTTAGACAAAGCTAAAAAGGTAAGCAAGCTCTTACCCCAGCTTTAAAAGAGTGCATATAAAAAAAAAAAATTAAATGGCTATGGTTTCCCCTTAAAAACAAGGATAAAGTGAAGGATGATATGAAAATATAAAACAACCAATAAAAATACAGAAAAAAATACAAGGAAGACGGAGGCATCGTCCACGTGCGGTTGCGCGGTTAATTTGCTTTCTCAGGGAGGGCTAGGTATTCCCAGCGCCCCGGCGCGACTGGCTAGGGAGGGTCATACACCAGCACTTATTTTCAACCACTTATTGGCTTTCGATGGCCTGCACAAGGGCTTCACCAGGCACTTTATGATGAGGAGTGCTGTTCTGTCCCACCGTTCCCTACCAAAAAGTCAGTTGTAGCGGGGCGTTGACGAGTAGACTTTGTACAACCAAAAAATGCACAGTTTCACTGAAACTCTGTATTATCATTTTCCCTCGGCATCCTTTCCCCCTTTTTTCTTTTTTATCATTCTTCTCTTCGTCGATAATTCCAAAGTGTCATAATAACCCGTGACGGGAGTAATGGTCGTCACCACACACACACACCACACACACACACACACACACACACACACACACACACACACACACCACACACACACACCCCACACACACACACACACACACACATATATATATATATATATCACACACACACAAAATATATATATATATATATATATATATATATATATATTTATTTATTTTTTTTATTTTTATTATTATTTTTTTAAAAATAAAAACGACAATTGTAGCGGGCAAATTCCAAGTCATCATAACGGGGGTGATGTGCGTGAAAAATAATACATAAACTATAATTACCCTTAAGTTGGCGTCCCAATTCTATAAGTGTTTATACCCAGGGTGTCAGCATGAAAACACGCGAATCCCAAAATGAAACAATTTAATCTCCAATCCAAAATGGAGAATAACTAGAAAAAAAACTAGTGCTGATAAACTCTGAAAAACACTTGTGTAGATAAAAATGCAGTGTAAGAAATAATTCAGAGACGAAGGCCCAAAAGAAAGGAAAATAACAATAAAGGGGCACAAATCACGTAAGTGTCTGGCCACCCACAAGGTCAGGCAGGTATCAACCGAGACAACACATCAGCAAACGAAAGATCCTGGCAGTTATTTTTAAGACTAAAACCTTTCTCCCTGGAGGTACATATCCTGTGATAACTTTGTTTCGAACATTAAATTGCAACACTGCAGATACGATCCTCAAGCAGTGTCCCTTTTTATGTGAAGTGGTCCTTTTATGCTCTGATACTTTGACTCATTTAGTTCTTGGGAATTCATCAAAGAACTGAACACTGTAGACGGAAATGCAGCATGTCACACGTCCAAAAGAATCTGTAGTCCCATACACGAAACCACAGAAAGTTACTTAACTTTGGGAAGAGACACGAACTCAGAAAATCACGGCGCGAAGCTAGGTAATCCAAAAAGCGAGAGCTCAAGTATAAAAACACTAATAGCAGGGCAGAAGTCAGGACCGAAGTAATTCCCTTCCCAAAACCCTGGGTACCCCGAAAGAGACTCCCGAGGCCATGCCCCAGGCAAAGTACCGGAAGAACGAAACCCGAAGTTCAACAGTTCAAAGGGCTCAAATAACCATGAAAGAGAGAGAGAGAGAAAAAAACTTATGGGCACTTTGGGAGTGTCGCCGAAGAGAAAGAATGATAGAAAAAAAAGAAATAAGGGAAAGGAGCTGAGGAAATAAACAATAAACAATTTAAGTGAAAACTGTGCGTTTCGGGCAGTACATATTTACAGTATTTGACTTTGAAAATATATTTTCCCTTGGCGACTTTACAGCAGCTCCAGCCGAGAGGGCGAGGATGCAAGGCAGGTGAAGCGGCAACGTCACGAAGGTGCACAATGAGTGGAAGTGGAGCCCGGGATGTCTCGTCCAGGACTAAGGCGTCCAGGGGTCCAAGGGGTCGTCTATATATTATATATATATATATATATATATATATATATATATATATATATATATATATATATATATGTCCACAGCTGCGCAACCAGGGCGCAGGGCGTAGCTTCGTGGTAGAAAAAGAGGGCCTTAAACACGTGGCGCCCGAGGA
The DNA here is from genome assembly GCF_015228065.2 of Penaeus monodon. Taxonomy (NCBI): domain Eukaryota; kingdom Metazoa; phylum Arthropoda; class Malacostraca; order Decapoda; family Penaeidae; genus Penaeus; species Penaeus monodon. Next base: position 37,806,784 of record NC_051391.1, read on the forward strand.
TGATGTCAATCCTGGCGATATCGGCAAATTTGAGGGGGCGAGGGGCGCAGCTTTACACTACAAATAGTGTAGTTTGTAAAATTATTTAATGGTAAATAATATAATGTAATTATAATAATAATGATAAAAAAATAATAAAAAACATAATAAAAAGTAAAATTAATAATATAATGATATAATAATGATAAGATTTAATGTAGTAAAAGAAATAAAATGGTAAAAAGATATGATAAAGATGATAAAGAAAAACGAAAAGATTATAAAAAATGATGAAAAGAAAAATAAAGATATAAAAGATGGTGATAATAAATTTTTTGATAATAATTATGATAATGAAATTTAATAATATATAATGATAATTTTAATAATATGATAAAGAAATAATAAACAAACAAAAAATAATAATAAACAATATAATAAAATATTTAATAATGGTAATGAAAAATGATAATGAAAAATAATGATAAAATAAAAACACAATAAAAAGGAAATAAATAATAATGATAATTTATGTAAAAAGGAAATAACAATAATAGTATAATAATATAATAACAAAAAATAATGAATAATGATTTTAAAAAATAATATAAAAATTTAAAAATAAACCCAATAATAAATTTAATAATAACAGATATAATAATAATGATAATAATGACAAAATAATAAAGTTAATAATGATAATAACATTAGTGATAATTTTTAAAATTTATTAATAATTGTAATGATGATGACAATAGAAATAACATTGAGGCCGGCCACACACGGCAGTTTTAACTGACAGTTAAACTGACACAGGGTAAACTGTTAAAAATTAAATGCACACACACACACACACACACACACACACACACACACACACACACAACAAAAAGAGTTCAGTCCCTCAGTTTTTCCCATGGATTCCGAGGGGTACGATCTTGCCGCTCTCTCCCCTCGGTGTGTTCTTTGAAAATGTTACAAACATTTTTACATCATTATGACATCATTATATCAGACTTTTTGGGTGGCCCCAGGCTCAATTTCCCTCCAAACTTCTTTACTAATTTGCTATAGGCAGCAATCTTTCTTTGTGCGGTCAGGGAATTTTTCACTTAACTTGCACAGATGATATAGTTTAATGAATTCAACAATCACTTGGTTTTGTTTATGTGCCATCTCAACAGACCGCACTCACCGCTACCACCTGTAGGAATGAGAAGTTGAGAACTGTACAGTTACGAATCCCCACACACGCTCAGTTTAGTTACTCCTTCAGTTAAAAATATGGAACATTGTATTTGTCCCAGTTTTAAAGTACAGTTTTGTCGAAATGAGCAACTGAGATACCCACCACGTTCAGTTTAACTGACAGTTATAACTGAACAGTTATAACTGTCAGTTAAAACTGGGGGCCGGCTTAAGTAGTTTGTTAGAGGAGAGAGAGAGAGAGAGAGAGATAGAGATAGAGAAAGAGAAAGAGAAAGAGAAAGAGAAAGAGAGAGAGAAAGAGAGAGAGAGAGAGAGAGAGAGAGAGAGAGAGAGAGAGAGAAGAGAGAGAGGAGAGAGAGACCCATGTAAATTAATATATCTTAAAAAAATATAATATATATATAATAATATAAAAATCTATATAATAAAATATATATATATATATTTTAAAATATAAAATATATATATATATATATATATATATATTTTATTATATATATATATAAATGCATACATACACACACACATATGTATATATAAATAATATATATATATATAATATATATATATATATTATATAATATATATATATATATATTGTGTGTGTGTGGTGTGTTTTGTGTTGTGTGTGTGGTGTGTGTGTGTGTGTGGGGTGTGTGTGTGTTGTGTGTACATACACACGGGAGGGACATCAGCATCATACTCTGCTGAAGGGAAAAGAAACTTGAGAAGAGAGATAGGGATCAACAGAAGAGAGCTACGCGTTATTTTTTGGGAAAATCTAAACAAAAGCTAACAGAAATTAAACAGAAAAAACACACGCCACACACAACACACACCACAAAACATC